>NW_027413282.1:0-118254 GCF_048544455.1 Silene latifolia
TCGCTTTGCAAATCATAACTAATGAACAAACCTGAAATGAGGTAGCCGTGTCTGTGGCGTGGCTTTAGGCCGTGAGGGTAAAATGTGCCTCTCTTTGTCTCGTTTTGTTTTTATATCTTGCATTCTTCGTTTGATAGCTTGTAATTTGCTCGTTTGCTCGTGGTCATATTCGAGTTAGATTTTTCTTTTTCACAGTCAAGCCTCCTTGAAAAACATTAGTCTTATTTGGTTAGGCAGTTGTTCCCCAATGCTTGTAGGGCGTAAAAAGTAAACCGCATGTTGTTCCAAAACAACACCATGGCGGTTTAATACTAATGCAGCCTTTGGTGCGTAGCCTATGTCCTAGTCCCGACCAGGATGAGCAAAGCACGCATTGGGGTGACCCAGGTAGTGTGTCATGTGGGTAGTGAGTCACTTCCCCCCTTGTGCAGTTTTCTAAGCCCAAACGGTCATGTGTTAAATCGATGTGTATAGCTTTGTATTTAGATCGAGTTGTATCTTTAATTTGTTGTTGTGTCGGCATGAGAATGCACGGTTTGTAATAGGTAGATCCCAGCAGCTCCCATTCATATAAGCCTTGTTTGCTTTGCGTTTGATATGTTGTTGATCAGTCAATCCACATGCTAAATTCTACTTTGACAAAGTTAGTTTGTTCACATCTAAACAGACAGTAAATTATTATCACATGATGAGGGTTAAAGCAACGTTTGCATATCGATCACATCGTAGTAGCCTATGACCTTGTTTGAAATCAGACACTTGACTTAATGAAGGCCGTTATCGGCAGGCGGAGGTTGGAGTGTCATATGGGCTTCCCAACCGTGCTCACCCGCTTCCGAGATCTATGGTTTGTCGGATCAGTCTAAACGCATTGGATTAGAGAGTCATTCAGATCAGTGATATAGAGTACAAGTCTTTATCTTTAATCACTCAATAGTGATTAGCTTTATGCTTTTGATGAAAGGTGTAAAAGTTAACGCAAACAGTTCAAGTTCCCAAAAGCTGGTGGCGATACATTATGTCTTAGTTGAGTTGAAAGAGACACTAAGTAGATTGTACTGATGTGGATCCCGCAGACGCGAGTTCAGAGGCCTTATCCTGCAGTTTGGCGACTCATCTGCGGAAAGAGGACTAGTTACGCTTGTGTTTCTGGGTCTTTTCCTCAGGTGAAGCTTGAAAAGAAAGTGTTGGAAAGTAAAACATTACTCATCAGTGCTCGATTCATGCATAAACCACTTAAGGACTTGCAGGCGCGTCCCGAGCGTTTTCTTAAGTGATGCGTGAGGCGGCGATCACTGTGCGGAAGCTGCACATTGCTCGCTTCACGCCACTCAGCGTGAGTTCTCGATGGTGAGGCGATCTTCCACAGGTACTTTACCTTAAGACACCTTGCTCTGTAAGGCCGCACAAGGATGGAGGCATAGACCTATTATGCAAGACTGCAGAGACTTAGGAGATGTCTAGAGCATACATCCTTATAACATGAGAATGAATGATGTACAATGTGTTTTCACAGTCTTTTCAGAAAATTCCATGTCATTTACAAAGCAGAACTTTGAACAACTTGCTTTCAAATAGCATGGTTTTCAAAGCGCGGAATGCTGCCCAAATAGGACACAAAATTTAGGCCCAAAATGAGCTTTATAATAGCATGTCTGCCTTATTTGAATCCATTTCGAATCAATCCTTGTTTTTTACAAATCAGATCAAAATGTTTCTGAACCTCGACCAAGCGTGAAATGCGTCAGTGCATGTCATAGGGTCTGGCGTATTAGGCTAGGACGTTTTTCATTCTAAGTCCAGAACACTGACCGTTGATTGGAGTCACGCAGCTCACCTCTTGGGCTTTGAGTCATGTTGGTCGACCTTTTGGTCTAGGATAGTCCAACAACGTCCAAGCTAGGCCTTATGGGCGTTTTCTACTATGATCCATGGGCTATGTTAGCCCGATCACAGGTTTAGTCTACAAGTCCGATTTAGAGTCGAGTTATGACAGTTTGAGTGCACTATGGATTCTGTCAGTCTAAAGTGAACCGAATGTCTAAATCAAGCGGTGAGTCGAACCGCTAGTTATGTCGATCTCAAATCAGGCAAGTGCTGATTTCGAAGGTCAGAGTTGAGGTCGTGTCCTTAAGATGTCAGGGCTCTTACTTTAAATATTGATTCAGATCGGTTTTCTTGTAGAAAGGCGCCTAAAAACCGACGTCGGCAATGGAAGATCACCTCAACAAGCTCAGTGAGTGCGTGACCTCATGATGATCAAATGATGACTGTCGAATCCGAGGCTAGCAGGTGAAGATTCCTCACCCTCCACCGGCAGGCTGATCAGAAAGCGGTTCAAGTTCGCCGAGACCGTTTGAAGCTCTCGAGGAAGAACTATCAACTATGAGAATGCTAGGGCCTATGCGTTCAGGACAAATTGCCCGAACATGGTACTCACGACGTCCGAGAAGTTCAGAGACACCGAAGATCCGATCCACCATGTTAAGGCATATAAAAGGTACTTATGCTGTTGAAGGAGTACCTATTTGATATGCTCTCCGAAATTTTTGCCCAATCTGGGAAGATACACGAAGGCGTGGTTCTCTGATCTTGACCTGAAGACGCTTTCGCCCGAAAATATTGCGGTGGAGTTACCGTAAGCACTATCTTGACAATGTTGAGATTCAAACAACGCAGAACTTTGGAGGTTATAACACAAAAGGAAAAGGGCTTCTTGAATTCCTCGCAGATGCGTATTTGTGACGTGAAGTAATAAAGCGTGAGAGTTGAAATGTACGACCAAGTTGTAGAAATTTACGACACTATATTTACCGTAATGCTCTACGAAATACCAATTTTAGTTCTTTAGAAAGAGTGGTATTCAAGATCGGGATAAAGAGTAGGGCGATGCTCACGATAGTGGCAGGCGCGAAAGGGATACAAGAGGCTACGTCATCCCAAAAGCAAAGCGCCCTTGACGCTACTGTTGAGCGTCAATCTCTTAGATGGACGAGTCAAAACCTCAGCGCCAAGCTCAGGGTATTCCACAAAATGCTCGGGTGCACTTACGCCTATGCTCTCCAAGGCTGTGGCCAAGGAAAGTTGCGACCCGTTGGTTGCTCCGGATCCTGGCGAACAACAAGGCAAATGGTACAAGCAGAATGCCTCGTGCCTTCATCGAGGAAGGACCGATCTTTGAAAGGTGCTTTAGACTAAAGCCTGAAATTCAAAGATATGATGATTGAGCGGAGCGCTCCCAATCCCGGCCATAAGCCAAAAACAACATCACCAATCCGTTTGCGTGACCACACTAACTTTGTCTCTACGAAGATAGTGTTGATTACTCTCATTGATCCATTATGCGTATCGTCTAAAGGGGTTTCATCGGAAGAATGTTCGTGGATTGCTCCAGTTCTAAGCTCGAGGCTTGAGATTACATTCGGGATTTTGTTGTCGATTTGCACTCCTTACATACTCGAGCGGCAATTAAATCAATGGCGTTTGGGCTGATGGCAGAGGGATGATGTTTACCTCGTCGAAGGTTGCGACAATCCCTCACCCGAAGAAATCTTAAAGGTGAGGCAAAGACGCCCTAGAGTCAAACCATTTGACTGGATCAGACATGCCGTATCGTGTGGAGAAAGCTAAAGATACAGAACAAGAGCCGTGTCTCAGGCCGGTGGTGGTCAAGTTCTTGGTGAAGGTGATACTCAGGCTTCCCTCGTCATGACTCCAAAAGACTAAGGCCCGGCGTATCTATCGGCTTATCACGAGCTCTTTCGAACATCGTCAAGCTTTGTTACAGCTTTGATGAACATGACCGTGTGATGGGAATACTACTCACGGACATGGTCACTCACATCGCCCAGAATCGGCCTCCAGTTACTGTGACGCTGACATTCTCAGGCAATTTGCCACCGTTCGGGCCTCGACATAACCTGGCCCTCTATATTGCTACCGTGGCTGTCTCAACACGGCATCCCTATGACCTTAGTTGTGTGGATGGTATCAACGTACTCCCTACGAACAGAGCGCATATTGCGGGCAAGGAAAATGACTATCCCACTGAACGCGACGATTCGAGAGGCATTATTTGCATGGTGATAGAGTGGACATCGACTGGTAGATCTGGAAGCAGCAAATGGAAAGAAAGTAAGTTGCCAAGTGATTGACATATGCTCATCCTTCAACTATTGTTGGGAACCGGATCCATCTGTTGCGAGCCCGTAACATCAGCAGCGCATCCGAAAAATCAGAGTCCCACTCAATGGCAAAACCGTCACCATTGACGCCACGCAGTCATCTGTGGCGAGGAGGAGACATTACTTCAGAAGTAAGTCAAGCTACCGATAGCGCATGTGGTTTCGGATTGTCAACATGTTCAGTGAACTCGAAAATATGGATCTATATACGGGGAAGCCATGTGCGAGGTGATTCTGACCCAGGAAGACATCCGGTTCTCTTTATATCCTAGAAAGGAGGAGGCTTTCGAGTTGGAAACCACCGTAGCGAGGGTAACTTTGAGGGCTTGGATGTAGGCCCATTGAAGATCTACCAGGAAAAGGAGGAAAAACGGTCGAAAATCGAGATATTAAAATGAGGCGCAGTATCACACTAACTCTAGCGGTCCGCCGTGTTGAAGCGGGAGGAAGAGCTCGCTTGCATGGACTTCCCGAACCTGTATCTTCGTCGAAGAAGAAGGAACCTTATGGTCTAGGAGATGAAGTATGCAGGATTGCTACCTACGTACGAGAGACATTCTGACCGTTGATACGGTGAAAAGCAAGCCGGATCGATAAATGACGAAAAGCTATAGGTCTGACTGCCGGTGAAGAGGAAATCACCAGTACCTGGCGTAGGAATTTAGTACAGCACTGATCCAGGAGACAGCGGCAGGTTCGGCCCATCTGCCCTGCGTCACTCGATGTGGATCCTCTTCAGGAGCTCTTAGCAGGGATGGCGAGAAAAGCAATCAAGTGGAGTGACAACGTGAAGGACTTCTTTTCAAGTTGACGACGGGAGAAGGAGAGGTGTTAATGCCGGATGATGTTCACCGGGTCCCCGATGCAGAGTCAGATGGGGTGCGATGCAGAATTGAGTCTAAGATCGAAGTCCCAGAAGTTCGGTGTTGAAAATACCCCTCCCTAGCTTTTTCCTTCTTCTTCTCCATTGGTGACCCATTAAGACTTTGTCCGAGTACCACTATCATGCAGATTCATGAACACGATCGGTTGGCGCCAGATGTTAGCGCATATTCGCGCAATTTCAAATCAATAATAAGATGTGCGAGTTTGCTTCTGACATCTTTAACTTACGTTTGCAATTCCAAACTTTGAAAATGGTTGTCTTCAACAACGACATTGAGGACGTGGTCGGATGAACAGTTGAGTCGAAGAAAGGAGAAGGAAGAGGAAGAAATTGGAACCACTCGAGTTGATGAAAGAGTGTTGGAAGAATCTGCGCAATGCCCCTGAATCAGCTGAATGCCCGGAAACTATGATATGAGGTACAGCCTTAGACTCCCACGAGGAGCCTAAAATCAGGGACTACTGTAGAGTCCTCTGAAAATGACAGAGGGAGTTCGTTGATTTGTATGCGTAGCCTGATTCAGGTGTTTCGCATGTGTCCTACTAGGCGCACCGAGGCATTGATAAGTAGCCGATGCCACGGATCCCAGAATGAAGGCGGGAGTATGAACTTGGTCAGCGAAGCTCTTGTGAAAATGCACCTGCAGTTGGTGCCACGAAGGTGAGAAGAGAAGTAATAGCCAGCTGTTTGGTGGGTTCCTTGAAGTGTCGAGAATACTCGGTGTGGGTGGCTAGCGTAGCGTTCAGGTGCCCAGAAAGTTGGTAAAGTTCGGAGAGTTGTGTTGACTCAAGGTTTGGCGAGCAGAGCCAGCCGTGAAGACATGATTTCATCCTCATCGACATCTGGTTGACATACGTGGCTCTGCATTCTGTCCTTTATGGATGAATCTTTGTAAGTTATATCAGTCCAGATAGCGAAAAGAATATATGCATAAGACTCAATTGGAGACGCAATGGGAACCTATTGCTACAGTAATACCTTTTGGATTGACAAGGGGGCTACATACTGGAAGAGCCGCGACAACATTGTTACATGATTTGATGCACAAGGAGGTGGGGTTTTATGTCAAACGACATGATTATGAAGTCAAAGGGCGTGATGGCCACCTTGGTACACTCGCCAAATTCTTGAATGATTCTGCATAAGTATAACATGAGTTGAATCCACAAAAATGCGTCCAGTCATCAAGCAAAACATTGAGTCCATGCGTTATGCAGAAGTGGCATCGAGTGGACCCATCGAGAAATAAAGGCCAGCAATGGAAATACCTCACCCCGAAAACCAGGAAGAAATTGAGGGTTCTGGGAAAATTCAATATATAAAGTCGGTTAGGTGAGCTGCTCGATGATATGCGAACCAATTTTCAAGAAGTTGAAGGTGGGGGAACACGTCGTATGGGATGATCGCTGTCGAGAAACTGCGTTAGAGTAAGATCAAAAGAAATACTATCTTCCCCTCCCGTGCTTAGCCTGGCAATTTCAGGTTACCACTTTTGTTGTATCTTCACGATTCGGATCTGCCCAATGGGAGCAATGTCGTGGACAATCGATAAAGGAAAGAAGCGATTTACTACATTGGTAAAAAGTTCAGGAGTATGAAATCAAGTATACTCGGCTGAAAAGACATGTTTGGCTTTAGTATGGGCGACAAAGAAGTTGCGGCACTACATGCTCGATCGCAGGTATGCGCATCCCTTGAAGATGGACCCCGATCAAATACTTGTTTGAAAAACCGGGTTACGAGCAGCGAGTGTCAGATGGACTCACAACTCCGAGGTTCGAGCCTAAAAATGTACAGCCCAAAAGTGATAAAGGAAGAAGGGCAGTTACGGACTTCACCGGCGGATAATCCGATAGGAAGCGGGGTTGTGGATACATAGTCGTTTCGACGAAGATATCGTTCCACATAGACAATGATCATTAGGACCTCTATTTGATGGGCGTCGAACTATAGGGGGATCTGAGATCAGGAGTTCATTCAGGAAGTGGAACATGTTCTATTTCGATCAAGTTGAACTTGCGTCACTAATACTTGGTGAATATGAAGGCATGCCTGCTCGGTTTGCACGGTGCTCTCAGTTGTGCTAGTACATGGGGACTGGAGTCAGCAGTGATCAATCAGTGGTAGGGCGTGGAAAACCCGAAGTGATGGCTTGGCTCGTACCAAGCAAAAATCGAAGAACTGAAAATTGTTCACCGGAGTCAAGAAATCGTACCTCCCCGGAAAGCGAAAAACCGGTTCTTTGATGCACTATAGTATGCTCGTCGGCCTGCATTCATATGGATACTATGCGGGTATGTGTCGAGCGAAGATCATCACCGCTATGTTAATGCAATCGGAACCGCAAAGCCCGAAGTAGAACGGTATCATGCTATTGAAATTTAAAGAATCGGAGTATCCACCGACATGAATGCTTAGCGGGCGCTATTGAATGCTAGCCAGCTGGGTTCGTTCAGAACCCGGTAATGAGACCGATTATGCGAAGAAGCTGCATAAAATGTCATACGCGATGCATGAACTCACCCAGTGAAAAGAGTCATGGAAGAAGTCCATGACGGAGAGTGTAGCCCACACGCGAATGCCCATATCTTTGGTTAAGCAAAATCGCTAAGTTAGGGGTATTAGACGCGATGGGGCGATTATATGATATGTCAAACATTGCCACAATTGCCAAATCTTCGCCGACATCGGCATGTGCGCCATCCTTTGTTATATGCTTTTGTATCACCACCTTTTCGACATGAAGCTCGACATTATTGGAAAAGGTCAACCCACGTCTGGGCAATTGAGCATTGCTTAAATGTTGAGTAAGCCATCGATTGCTTCCGCGGTGGGTAGAAGTGAAATCGTCTGAGGTTCTACAAGCGGCAAGCGGTATAAAGTTCATTAGAATGAAATCATTTTGCGGATATGGGGTGCGCATGAGCTCATTAGCCGATCATGGCACTCATTATTTGGCTAGTAATATGAAAAGTATAAAAATCGGAAACACCTGATCGTCATAGTATCGACCCCAGACAAATGGTGCGGTGGAAGCCGCCAGCAGAGACAATCATTTGTGATTCTCGGAAAGATGGCCAGGCAATTATACAGTGGCGAGGAAAAGATCCACGATTCGGCCGCAGCAGAATTAGAGTACCTTCTTTAAGAATCTGTTTAGAAAGTGAGTCCACGAAAGTGACCAAACATGAGCAATTATGATTCATGATGTTGCTCCGACGGCTGACGGTTAAATACATTACACCATGTCAACTCTGAAAGAATACAAGAGCATTTAACAAAAAGAACAAGCCTCAGAGATTAAGGATGGGGATTTGGTCCACAAATCATGCGCTTTACTCGGTCGACGAGGAAAATTGAGCCAAATTGGGCGTTGCCGCAGTAAAGAAGATATTATCGGGGTAGCGATCGATGTGGATCTGTAGATGAAATGACTTTTTGCGAAATCCAGCCAGGTGGATCGCTGAAGAAAATACTATCCGTGGGAGCTTCATTCGATATGCGTAAAATAAAATTTTCAATTCTGGTGCTGGTGAAGCGAGTCTAGGCAGCGGCACTTTTAGCTGTTGCTTTTGTCGTTATAATCGATGATTGTAAGCGCGTTTGTTTTGTGGAACTACAGGCTCGGTTTGGTCTGTTGATAACGAGATGCGTAAGCGACTCTTTAAAAATCTGACCGACCTTGAATAAATGAAATTTTATGCGAAGCTGGAATTTTAATAGATAGTAAGTCTTGTTAAAGTGGTATTTTATTGTTACCATCTATCAGAAAAAAGAAAAGCATTAGCAACAAATAATAAGTAGTAGTATTAAATAATATATTTGATCTAAGAGATATCATCTCTTACCACTGCCTTTTTGGGTCAAAATAATGACAAGAGATGAGAGGAGAGAAATTAGTTGCGGTCTGTCTGGCAGCTCTTAGGAGGAGATAGTGTTTGCTCACAGGCCCAGCCTATCTTTTACATGTGAGACAAGCCTATACAGTGAGCCAGTGTGCTGAACAAGCCGTTTCCACGCTGTCGCTGTGGTCAGGTCTTAGGAGTCTTCTCGAGTGTTAACCGAGTCAGTGCAGGGCAGATCGTTAGCAAAGAAGTATTTATGCCTTTGCCCCGTCATCTTGATGTCAACAGCTCATGCCAAACATGAGTCCTTACAGTTGAGTCTTCCCCTCTTGTCCATTTAGGTATAAGGCGGATCTTGGTAGTACGGCGCCTTGATCGTGCCAAAGAAGCCTTCTTGGTGCCTCTTGAGCCAATCATCATGGGGGTGGCTCTGTAGTCCGGGCGACTCACACTTGAGGAATTGTTGTGCGGCCACTGGCGGAGGACCAGTCGGGGTAAATGTGAATAGACCTCTCTGAAACTGGTGAATTACCAAGCGTCCAGGTCTTATCATCTTGGAAGGATATTCAAGGTTTAAGTGAAACAAAGCATGAACAAACTAAGGCGGCCAGCCCATGCAGCCAGGTTTGTTTAGCAATACGTGAGGTCATTTGATACTCGTCTTCCTTGCTTGGCTGACTGATGTGCTCACGGCCCGGATCATTTGTGATAACACAGTGAAATGAAGAGCCAAAATCTTTATAAGCCTTACTGAAAAAAGAAAAAAATGAAAAAAGCGAAAGAAAAAAGCAGAAAAAGCAAGAAAAAAAAAAAAAGAAAGAAAAAAAGAAAAAAGAAAAAACGTGACAAAAAAATAAATGAAAAAAAAAAAAAAAAGAAAGAAAAAAAGGAAAAACGGAACTGTAGCGGGAATCGTGGCAGAATCTACAGTAAAATGGTGAATCACAACAAAATCGTGATAAAACCGTGTGAGAGATCTGACAAAAGCAGCAGCAACCTGAGAATTGGTAAAAGGAAAATTAATCAAGGATCACCGAAATCCAGGAGAATAGATTTTGTTACGCAATAGGCAGAGGAGCGTCAAGCCAGTGACACCAGGGTTCATTTTGTGTAAGCCGGAGGGATTCAGTGAGAATAATCCAGGAAGGGTTATGTCCGTCTCCACTCCCGAGGCCATTAAATGACTTAAGCATCTACCACGATTGTCTTATTTCATCCTGCCTGAAGACATGAAGTTCGCGATCAATCAAAGATACCACACTGTGTGATGCGGCTGGCAGTAAGTCTTTGTTTTACTTAAGATACAAAATTCAAATTAATAAGCAAAAAAGTTGACCGTCACCAGTAACTATCCTCGGTTTCAGTCTGAAGGCCAAAGGCGTTGAATATGTTCATCTACAGATGAGGAAATTTAGGTATCAGCAGTATAACCTCATCCATCTCCCGGGCGAAACTCTTGGGTAATGAATCCCCCCTCGGAAAAGCAAAGACATGTTTGGGGGATCCCTGATATGAGCGGTGTTGTCACGTAGTTGAAGGGGATCGTGAAATGTTACGCGGGTTGAAGCAGTCTTTAATTCCTTGTCTCTGCGCCCGGTGAAATTCACATCTCCCATACTTTCGCCTGCTTTTCCTTCGATTATTCGCAGTGATTTATATTATTTGCAGTTTGGGAAAGCAGGAAGATAAATTGGCAATAAATGTGCCTTATATATAAATATAAGAAGGAAGCATCTAGGATAAACACCCCTAAAGTCTGATTTTCTGACCATGTGGGCATGAATTGCGCCTCTTAGGCCGCTTGAATTCACGATCGTGGCACAATGCGCCAGGTTTCCTTGCATCTATCGCATTTTGGAAGCGCCCGAAACGGCGATTTACATTTCTACCCTCACGACAAGTCCATGGCCCAGTTCGACTGATGCTGCTACGGTTTTGTTTCTTTTTGTTTTGCGGTATGACCTCCCGCCCGTTGTTCTAAGTCATACGGAATGTGCGGTCATTTCTTACTCACCACATCAGAGTTCGATTCAAAAATTTCAAATTTCTAAAACTTTTTATAGTTAAATTTATCAAATTCAATTTGAAGGGTCGATGGCCAGCATATTTTAGTCGATGTTAATCATTCGGCACAAATTCAATTTTCTGAAGAGTGATGGCCAACATATTTTGAATTGATGGCCAATCGACCGAACTTACACGTATATTATTGATTTTCGAATTGACTGACCCGATCAGCAAATTACCTCCGATTCAATTTGAGTTGGTATTGATGTTCAAATAATCCAATTTCAAGATCGATGATCGATCATGTGCTTATCAGTGATTGATTATGCTATTCATTTTGTCGTTTCAAATAGCGGGGATGTATTGCTTAGGAGCTCTAAGTCTTTGACTTTGAAACAAGCTATAGAGAGCGTCTGAAGCGTTAGCCAGAGACTGTATCAGGCGTATAATGGATGACATCACAAGAATTCAAATTCAATACAAGAGTGTGAAATGGAAAATTCGTGGCTGAAAAGCAAATGATGGCGGCGGCAACCTCTCAAAATCAGTCATTTAGAGCACCTACCAGGATGATAAGCTTTGCGGCGGTGTCAACAGGATGATGAACCACCAGTGAATGCCCAGCGGATGATGAAACTTTGGCATGCCATTGAACTATGGCCAGCGGGTTTGATTAAAATGAAGCGGTCGTGAGCCTAAGGATAGGCTTCGATCCTGTATATATAATTTATGGAGTCGGCGATAGCAGCGATAATTTGATGCGACGAGAGTCGTCAGAAGTTTGCAGGGTATGATCTCACTACTTATGGGCATGACTTATGTGATGCAATAGATGCTCAACGACCGAAAGATCCTCGGGAATTGAGGGACTGCAGAACAACTACGACTTCGCCTTGTCAAGCCTGTCGGTCAAGTGAAATCTGTGGAAATACGACATCCGTCGATATTGGAATTTATAGAGAACTGACAAACACCCGATGATGATAGGACACATGTATTCTTTAGTTGTCTTTGTCATTATTTGGGGAGCTCATTTTCACGATGTAGAATGGTAGTAAATGGGTGATATTTTATTAATTTAATGATATTTAAGTGTGTTTTACAAGTGAATTAAATTTATTAATTTAAATGATTTTTAAATTAATGTTTTTAGTGAAGTTTCATTTGTTTATTTAAATGATATTTAAATTATATTTTTTCAGGTAAATTCAATTTATTTTATTTTATTTTGAATTTATTTTCCCAAGTTATTTTATTGAAAATAAAATAAATATTGATTTGAAAAAATCATTTTTATGAAGTATATTTGATTTGAAAAGTCATTTTATTTTTTAATGGGTTATTTGATTTGAAAAATCGATTTTAGAAAATGAAGAACTTCGTTTTAAAAGCATGTTTTAGGCTCGATTTTAGCTCGGTTTTTGAGCGTTTTCTTTCTGCGAATTGTACAGTCTAGTACATTAACCAACCTAGACCAATACCCATCCACCCTTGTTCGAACCCCTCCCTAGCCCAAATTCTCCCCCAAACACCCCCATCGACTCGCACTAAACCGGCGACCCCTACTGTTTTTGGCGGCTCGATCCGACCAAAACCCGCTCCAAATGCCTACAAGACCCATTACCCATAAACCTAACCCCATGCCCTAGTATCCTACCCATATTATCTAAGCTTAATCACAGAAAACCCCCTCAAACCCTCTAAAATGCTGGACAAGCGACCACATGGGATGAAGCCCGATTGCCTCTCTCTTTTACCTATTTTAACTCCTTATAAATACCACCCCTTCACCGCATTTCATTCCTCTAAGTTCTCCATCCCCTACCTTCACTTACAAGCTTTAAACCTCAGAAACAAACCCTAATTGCCTCTCAAAGCCACTCCACAAAACCGACATCAAAGCTAAAGCAGGTTTTGTGTGTCCTCTTGAAAAACAATTCGTTCCTCCTTCAAAACTCCATCAAAACTCGATTTTCTTGTTCTAATTAACCATAACATCCATCTGCACATTAGACAAAGATACAAGCCAAATTGCCCTTGAGAGTACACGAAATCCCTCGAAAAACAGAGTGTTATACACTCTTGTTTGTGATTTATTCTTAATCTGTCCAGTTCTGTTTGTATCGTTTTCGTGCCCAATAACCCAAAACGAGCAGGGGTTACTTTAAGATCCTATTCTCCTTTCTTTCTAGTTTTCAAACTCTCTTTAAATCAATTTTTCGTGGTGAAAGCAGGGAGAATATCATCGTTGAAAATGGCTGTCAGAAAGTTTCAAAAACGGCGTGTTTGCTTTTGCTCTTCGTCGGCAGATACTCTCGGATAAAATCTACATCGATTCCACGACCCAAGACAGTATCAACGATACATGTAGGTTGGTGCATCAAATCTCCTCTTTTCCCTTTTTATTCGTTTTTTTTTGTTTTATGCTTTTTTATCTTGTTTTGTTTGTTTTTTCGTTTTGTTTATCGATTGTTCTAATTAATTATGAAACTAGTTAGTCAGAGTATGAGTTAAAGTACCACCATGAACACAGGCGTTGACTTGAGATGGGAAAATAACCCGCTACTTCAGTCCAAATTAAACACACCCGAATCTCACATTTATATCCTCGTATATAAGTGATTGTTCTTGCGTTCAACTGTCTATGACTTTTTATAGTATTATGTTGAGGGGGAACTTACACTTAGTCACAAATCTTAAGAGACTTGTCATCATCAAAAAGGGGGAATTTGTTGGACCATATAGATATATGATTAAGTTTTGATAATGACAAGTGTGTGCTTTGTTTTATATGCTCTTGCTTGTAATTGTTTGTTTAGTCTTTGTTAGATTAACTTAGCTTTACAAGTTTGCAAGTATTGTTATAGCTCTCTTTGTAACACCCGCGAATTTCTCATTTTGACACTTAAAATTTATTTAATCGTTACTTACCTTACTTCATAATTTTAAATTATTTAATTTTATTAATTTTATTTTAAACACGATTTTTATAAAAGTAATATTTTTAAAGCTTAATTTATACAAAAATACGTATTTTAGTCGGATAGTAATAATAATGTAATAATAATATTATTATTAATGATAGTAAACTTCCGTCTTAAATTCCGTCTAGCTATAGACCGTCACATTTTCACATGTGAGGCTAATATATTCTCAACCTATCCCGTATCGACAACACATTACCTACTTCTATTATATTATTACCCTCACTCACCCTCACAAAACCAGTGGACCAATCCCCAAATCCCTAACCCTTTTACCCCTTTCTTTCTTTCGAAAAATCTGATAAAAACAACAACAACACAGCAGCTTATATAAACACCATTTTTGGCCGATTTCAAGCTCGGATTTCACGCTCATTTCTACACCATTCCTCTTTATTTTTGTACCATTCTCCTCCTTACTTCCTCCTTCATCTTTCAAGGTAATAAAGTCTCATTTTTGTGATGGTTTCATTTTTCACCGTCTTATAAAGTTTCGTCTTTTAGGTTCTTTATCCCGTTTTTCTTGCTCTTTAATGAAGGAATTGAAGACCCGGAGTAAGACTCAAGCTTTGGGGACCGTTTATTCGAAGAATAAGGAGCGTTTAAGGTAACGGTGATAGGTTACTCGACAAAGTGTCGATATTTCGCCCCATAAACTCGTTTTTAGCCGTTTCTTCTGCATTTCTCTCTGATTATTGTCGTCTGTTTTGAGAGTTGGGGAACTGTGTGACTCTGATTTCATGTGTGCAGCCTTTTAAAATTATATACGCAACATCCTTTCTCTTTTCTTTCTTTTCTGATTTTGTTTGTGAAATGCTAGTTCATACTATAATTGGGAGTGAAGACGTAGCTCTGGTCTGAGTCTGACTTCCTATTAGCAAACTGTAGAAAAAAATTACAGCGAGAAATTAATCTCACATATCTAATGTCTTAAAATTGTATGGTTAATTTCCACCTCGTAACATGCTTATAAACTTCTCTTAAGTCGGACGAAAAACTGGTAATTGAAACGTGAAACCTGGGACTGTTTTGGGTGTTTTTAGACGCAATTTGTGGGCTGAAATTGTCGTTGGTTCGAGTCAATTTAATTGCTCGTGCCTTGGGTGCATATACATGAATGAATATGGTCTTTTGTTTGGATGAATTCGGCCTTGTAACATGCTTAAAAACTTGTCTTAAGACGGCCTCATGAATTTGCTAGAGAAACCATGTATATGTAAGTGGTTGATGAGTGACTTTCGTGGACTGTTTTTGAGTCGATCCCACGGATGATTTGAACCAAATAGTTGATTCCCGCCTCCTTTGTATATCCAAGTATGTAATGGGTTGGTGGTATGTGAGAAATTTCACCCTTTTCATGCTTAAAATTTCGTCTTAAGACGGTCACAAAAGAACTTTATAAATCGTAAAAATGGACTTTGTCGAGCAGTTTTCGCGGGCTGTTTTGACGGGTTTCTTTATGTTAAATTGAACCAACTTTCTTGCTATTGTCTCAAGTACATGTACATATTTGGATTGGGTCTTTTGTACGGGTGAAATCCGTCTTGGTTTGGCCTAGGAAACCGTCCTAAGACGGCTGGACAGTAGGGATTGGCTGCATCTTTTTGTTGCTTTGTACTCTGTTCTGTGCAGGGACTGTGGCCAGGCCTTGCAGGCCGTGGCTGAGCCATGTCGAGGGTACAACCAGGCCGTGGCTGGGCAGGTGCCGGCCATGGCGAGGCCGTATTCTTGGTTAGATTAATTTTGACCGTGAAATACGTGTATTCGGCCTTAATACATTTAACTTCCGTCACATACTTTTGCATCCTAAATTGTTTTCCTACCGCCCATTTATATTTATATTTCTCACATTAATCATAAATGTGGAGTTTATTATTTATTCAAGTCAAAATTTGATGAAATGTCTCACTTACCTATAATATGAATTTTTAATCCGTTCATTCTCATTTATTTATCGTATCTCGAATATGAGTGAATTATTCTACTTATTTAATTAAATTGAGTCATTTATAATTGCATGCTTGTTTTGCTTATTATAAATGGTCCATCCCCGTTTGTTTATATTTTTATTCAAGTGACAAATATTGAAGAAATGGGTTACTTATTCTTATTCATGATTATGATTTGGCATGAAATGTCTCACTTGGATTATTATCGGTTCATTACATGTAGTAGTCTCTTTCCAAGTTGATTCGACGCTTGGTTGAGTCTTATTCTTATGATAATGCCTTTATGCTATACCGTATTGCTTGACTTATCTTTACGCCCTTTCTGACCGTCTCCGCCGATTGTGGATTTAGCTCATATCTTCCGCCTCTTTCTGACCGTCCCGCCGATTGTGGGTTCTCGATTTCCAATTTAGGGTTCGGGTCTTGGATGCGGACTGTCCTGCCGCATGTCGAATCGGGAATCGTGGTCTTTGTCCGAGAGTCCGCCGATTTAGACTAGGACTGAGTCTTGGGAGTACCATTGTCATCCTACCAGGGGAATTATATTTTGATATATAAGTAGTAAAGGTCTTGCTTGGTTTAGATATTGGTATTTATCTTTCAGGGCAAGAGTTATGCCTTGTGTTGTTTGTCTTGGTCCTATCGGATACTAGGGGTGAGCTATAAGCCCTCTAGTTGCGATATGATCGTCGGGATTGATGTTCCCATCCGTTCTTATGGTGAGATGCAAGCCATAAGTATGAATGTGACATTAGTAGCCACGTCCCGTCAATGTTTGCTAAGTGGTTTTCCTAATAATGGCTACGGCTTCTATTCTTGTAATTTGCATTCGTTGATCTCTTACTTAACTGCTTCACATGATTCGGATTCTAAACTCATATCTAGGTTGTAATTCCTTGAAATGCGTACTTTTGCATAATTGACCGTATTCTTGTCTTTCATATTATTAAATTGTCTCATATGAGTAGTTTAGTCATTATCATGCTAATGTTGATTTATCTTGTTCTATCTCATTAAATTGTCATATTTAAATATAAACTTGATATTCATATCTTTTGTAAGTATCTTACGTGACTTACCTGTTTTAGTTCCTTGTTATGTTTGTTTTGACATTTTGTGGCTGGGAGAACCTTGAGTTACTCCCCACTGACTGTGGCGTTCATGTTTACATGAATGACAGGTACTAGTTGGTGCACTTATGGGGTGAAGACATGTGTGAGCTAGCGAGCACTTTGGCCTTGTAGTTGGCTTATTAGGATTGCTTAGACTCACCTCTTATTGTATTGTCATTCGAGGGATATATTTTCCCTCACCTTGACTATCACGTTTGTATAATCTAAACTTTATTTCCGTATTCTTTATTTATGTTTTCGATTTTAATGAATCCGCGCTTCAATTTTTAAAAGTTTCAAAAACTTCCTAAATTTCCGCTTTAATTTATTAGTTATATTTTCCGCGTTATCGCGGGGTGTCACACTCTTAGCTATAACATTGAAGATTTGTGAAGCGTCATTCAAGTCATGTTATAGCAGCATGAGCTATAACATTGGAAGTTCTTAAGGCATCATAAGCAACTGTAACAAGTTTCAAGTATGATGATCATTCAAGCAAAAGGCTAGATCAAGTCTTTAACAAAGCTCAAGATGAAGAGCTTTTGGTCAAGATAAAGAGAAGATCCTTTACTGAAGATCTCCAGAAAGATTAGTTAGTATAGGTCTTCATGTAATGACGTTATCTTAAGATAAGAGTATTGGGAAGTAAATTTATAGCTATTTCACCTATAACTTTACTAACCAAACTTAAAGTTATAGCTGTTTCTACTATAACTTTAGGTAGCATTTTAAAGGCACGATTTTAATAGTTTTAAAATCATTTTTCAAAAGATAAAATTCTTTTAAACATATTTCGAAATCTTTTGTGTATATAGTAGAGTTGAATTATGGGTTATTATAATTGGTGATTTGCATATTCCTATTGGTTAGTAAAACGACTTATGGGTCGTCATGCTACCTAGGGTTTGCTAGTCTATCTAATCTAACCCTAATCCAAGAAGATAGGTTTTATCCAAGATTGGACACGGGCCTAGGGTTTCAGCCGTGAGCTGCAAACCGTTGGGACGTGTGAGGTGGTTGTGTTTAAGTAATCTATCTAATCAAATCTAGCTTATATTTATATAAGATATTTCCCTATCTTCATAATATATGATTTGATTTGTTTACTTATCTTAACATCTTAAAGATATAGTTTTACTTGTTAAATAAGATTTATTTTTATCTTATTTACTTAAACTATAATATCTTGGATTAAATTTAGGGAAGAGATAAAAATTTATCTCTTATACCCTTGCCGCCTATCTCACGGCATCCTAGGGTTTCGTGCAAACCCTAGTACCCACTTCTACTATAAATACAATTGATCATTCTTCATTTATCTAAGCTTTTCGAAATACAACAAACTTTGCAAAACATATTCGAGTTTAATTCTTAATTGTTTTATTGTTTTGTTTTAGAAAATATTTACGAAAAGTCGTGCTCTTCAAATTGCTTATCTTTCTTTAAGATTACGTCATAAGATAATAGTACTTCAAATTGTTTCTTACTCGTTCAATTGTATGAACACTTAGAAGAACAATCAAGTGCTTTCTTAGTAACTTAAGATAGTCAAATCGAATACCTAGTGATATTCAAATCGAGTTATAGTTAGAGTTAACTATACGAGTTGGGTTGATAATTTTGTAATCCGGAGTAAGGTACTAAAATTATTAATCGAGAATAGTGGACGTAGGCTTCGACGTGTGAAGCTGAACCACTTCAAATATCGTGTGTCTTTGCATCTTTCGTTTCTGTCATTTCATTACGTTCATAATCAATTAATTAATTAGTTAAAGTTTAATCAATAAACTTTAAGTAATTAATTACCTTGATATAAAATAAAAAGTAGGCTTAATTTTTAAATACTCAATTCACCCCCCCCCCCCCTCTCGAGTATTTCGGGTGTGATAGACTCTTCATCGTGAATGTTATTAAGTCAGGTTTATATCGTATATGTTGAGTCGGGTTACATCACATTTTGTCTTTTGGGTCAAGAATCGTATCACCCATTTATCCATCTACTTTTACCCAATTACCATACCCGTTTAACCCTTGTGCCTTACCCGGAACATGTAACCACCATTTACGCTAAACCTAATCTAAGAGCCGCTCACCCTCTCCCTCTCCCCTCTTTTCGACGCACACCAACACACACACACACGATCAGCAGGAGGCGAGTGAGCAGCGAGCGTGACGGTGTATCAGAGAGTCGGCAGGAGTGGTTGTTGGTGGTTCGAATCGTCGCTGGTGGTTGTACGAGCGGCCGTCGTAGGTAAGCACAACCCTTCCCCTTTTTCTTTGGTTGTTTTAATTCGGGTCGCAGGGGTGGTTTAAGGGCTTGGTGGTGGCTGTCGTTGAGGGTAGTGGTTAGAGGGGACGGAGTCGAGCCGGGTGGTGGTGGTTTAGGCGGCTGACGGTGTTCGTGGTGGTGGCAGTAGCGGTTTTGATGGAGGTGGTTGACGCGGCTAGGCTGTGAACCAGGCCAGTTAACGGCCATGGTTCGACTCGCCGCCCGAGTCGACTCCTGTTGGTGGTGGTCGACGACGGCCGGCCCGACCTGGTGTCATGGCCTGGTGGTTGTCGACGTTAGGGGGTGGCGCGTGAGGCGAGTGTGAGGACGGGATTGGAGCGCGTGCGTGTCTTGTGTCGGGTTTGTTGCGTGAATTCGTTGCGATTTGCTTTGAGACGGTGTTGAGTCGAGATTGCGTAATTTCACGGAAATTACTAATATTATTATTATTATTATTATTAATTTTATTAATCTTATTTAATTGTTAATTTTATAATTATTATTAAGTGTGTCGGGTTTGAGTACGAATTGTGAGTCGTGAATTATTTTAGGAAACTTCCATTTCGGAAAGGTTTCCATAAATAGTAACCTTCTATTTTGGGAAGTATTGCTATTTTAGGAAACATCTATTTTGGGAGATTCTATATTTAGTAACCTTGCTATTTTTGGGAACGGGAATAGTTGCAAGTAAATTAATTATTGTACGTATATGTTTAGGTGACGAGTTTCGAGTGGAGTACCTTAAGCATCCGCTTATATCGTCTCACGCTATCTTTGAGGTAGGGAAATACACTTGACTTATCAGCGTTGTTGTTAAATCGTGTTGACTTGTTGTGTTTCATATGACCAGGTTGTGAACGTTGACTTATTTCGTGGTTGTTGCTTTATGCTATGACTCATATACTGGAATGTGATTGACCGAATTGATCGTATTGAGTATGCTATCACAACATTTTGTAGCTGGCATGATTTTATAATTGATCAGTTCAATGATATACATATTGCATTGCATTGTTTACTGTTAAGCATTTCATATGCATTGGAGTTGGAGGATAGTGTGGTGGTGACGAGGTTGTGATACGTTGTGATGTTGTGATAAGGCCCAGGCGGGTTCTGCAGGACCTACCCTGGACAACCTCTGTTCTGAAGTGGTATATCGACGACGGTCGATTGATAGTCTGCCGGGGATCGGTATGGCTGGGCGTTCCGGGTTATGAGATATGAGTTGAGATGGAGATGGAGGTGACGGAGGAGCATGCATATCATATTTTGTTGTTTCATTGTATTCCCTACTCAACCTCGTGGTTGACCCTGTGCATTCGTGAACACCTGTGATGATCCAAATATTGGTGAGCAGACTTGACAGGTTTAAGAGATAGGACGAGAGCTTGATGGGCGGGAGACACTAGATCAGAAGACTTAGTAGCTAGATCATTATTTAGAAGACCTTCACTTTTATTTATGTTAGTTCTTGGTAATTTGATGTAAAAGAGGTTTTGTAATAATTAAGTTAAAGTGATTATATAATTTGCCTTGGAGTTTAATTTGTTATTCACTACCTCGGGAAACCGAGATGGTAACAGTCCGGTTTATTAGGGAATGTCTTGCTAGAGGCTCCTTCATAAATCGGGGTGTTACAGTGTGCCAAAACTTCCAACTCGAGAACTCCTTATTCGAGAAGCTCATGGAGGTGGACTTGGAGGACATTTCGGGGTTGCCAAAACTGTAGATATTCTCAAAGAGCATTTTTATTGGCCTCAACTGCAAAGAGATGTGCAAGATGTGATACGAAGGTGTGTCACTTGCCACATGGCCAAGAGCAAGTTCAAACCCGGAGAATTCACACCCTTACCTATTCCATGTCGACCTTGGGAAGATGTATCAATGGATTTCATTGTGGCATTACCTCGAACCCAGAGAGGTAAATATGCAATCATGGTAGTGGTGGACCGATTCTCCAAGATGGCCCATTTTATAGCTTGTCACAAGACCGACGACGCTAGCAATGTGGTAGATTTTTACTTTCGAGAAATACTACGTCTCCACGGGATCCCAAAGACGATCGTCTCCGATCGAGATTCCAAATTCTTGAGTTATTTTTGGAAAATGCTATGGAAGAGAGTGAGAACAAGACTCTTATTTAGTACCTCTCATCACCCTCAAACAGACGGACAAACGGAGGTAACGAATCGCACTCTTGATACAATGTTACGAAGTCTTGTAGGCAAAACTCAGAAGGATTGGGACTTAAAACTCGCCCATGCCGAGTTCACATACAACCGCTCCCCGGCATATGCCACAAAGCACTCTCCATTTGAAGTCGTGTATGGCATAAACCCGTATTTTCCCCTCGATCTGATTCCTCAACTGAAGGACGAAATCATTCACAAGGATGCGGAGTCCAAATTGAAATTGTAATACTCCGTATTTATAGTCTTGGGGGTACTCTATCGAGTAGGCCTTACTCTGTCGAGTAAGGGTAAGTGGCGAAGCAAAATAGTTTCTGACCTGTTGGGCACTCGATCGAGTAGCTGGGGCACTCGATCGAGTAGGGGGGTACTCGATCGAGTACCTTGGGTACTCGATCGAGTGTCCGGTTTTACGGGGGAGTTTTCTCGGGTTTTGTTAATTACGCGATTAAGGTATTTAAACATATTCGTAATTGTTTTAAATCACTTTTTACAAAACCTAAAACCTGTTTAAGAGAGAAAGCAACTAGTTCTTCTTCCTAATCGCGTTCTTGACAATTCCCGGAGTTCAGACGGTCGGTTTGCATCGTAGTTCGTGTCGTTGGATTCCTTGCGTCGAGGGTAAGCTTTTAATATAATTTCTATAATGTTTTGTTAAGATTGATGAAACCCTAATTTAGGAATTGGGGGTTTTTATGAGTAGTATTTGAATGGTAGCATCTATGTGTTGTATGGTAGGAGGAGAATTCGTAGAGGAGCCGTTTTGATAATTTTGTAGATACCGTCTCGCGTGTTGTGCTTTCCGGGTAGGATTTCCTACTCGTATTAGTCCCATAATGGGATGTTGGTGATGTCTTTGTAGTTAGTTGTTTGATATGATGATTGTGATTGTGATTGTGATTGTGGTTGTGTTTGTTGATGGTTCTCGAGATGCGTTCTCGGCTGAGTGGGGTCACTTGCGGGAGTGATCTCACGCCCTAGTTTCGCCCTTCGTGGAACCCACCACGAAAGGGGATGTTCACATTAATGGACAGGGTTATCGCTCGTACGATGAGCGGGGCTTAGGTGGGAACGGATGCGGTCCCCCACTGGCAGGGCTGGTCCAGTGGACAGTCAGTATTGAGATGATGGGAGTTGGTGGTGTGTGTGTGTGTGTGTGACAGTTCAGCTGTATGTTTGTCTTATTATTGTTATTTATATTGATTGTGTGATTAGTACTGACCCCGGTGTTGTTTTGTAAAACCTGCGGTGATCCATTCGGGGATGGTGAGCAGATATTGAGCAGGTATAGAGATGAGTACTGGGATAGCTGGGATGGCCACGACATGACGATAGAGTCTTCCGCTGTAGTTTAGCATTTATTTACATTTCAGTTGAGAACAGATAGTTTGGAATAATGTATTGTACTTTCAGTTTGGTTTCGAGGATTGTATTTATTCATTAAACTATTTACAATAAATGTTGTTTCTGTTTTGTCTATTTGATTATCATACCTCGGGCGACCGAGATGGTGATGTCTTCATACCTGAGTGGTCCTGGTAAGGCACTCGGAGTATGGGGGTGTTACAGAAATCGATGATTAAACTCCATGAACAAGTTCGGGCAAGGATCGAGGCAATCAATGAAGTATACAAGCGCAAGGCGAACAAGAATCGCCAACCAAGGGCTTTCAACGAAGGAGACCTAGTGTGGTTGCAGTTAAGGAAGAACAGGTTCCCGAACAAGCACAAAAACAAACTCATGCCTCGTGCGGAATGTCCTTACAAAGTAATTTCAAAGCCAGGAGATAATGCTTACAAGATCGAGCTACCCGAAGACTATGGTGTGCACACTACCTTCAACATCGGTGATCTATCTCCTTATGTCGATGTTGATAAAATCAAGAAATTGAGGGCAATTCCTTTTCAAGGGAGAGGGGATGATGCGAATATCGACCTTATAGAAGAGGTTGTGCTTAATTTAGAAGACCAAGTGAACTCAAGCCCAAGTAATGCATTATTTACATATCAAATATGTATGGGCTCAATTAAAGAAAGGGAAATATGTGCAATCAAGACGCGAGACCCATGGGAACCGACTTGAAACCGTGTGGGGCTGCTGTCGGCAGTACCAAGGGGAGTCAAGAGGAAAATCAACTTTATTTTTAGCATTTTCAACTAGTTTGAATAAAGTTTGAATAAAGTTTGAATAAGTTAGTCTAATTTGTGAGTTCTATGCATCAATCATCCTAGAACTCACAAAAGGCATTCAATGCTAGCTTGGAGAGCAAGGCTTACACGCCTATATAAGGGCCTCTCCCCCTCATTTGTTTATCATCCAAGTTGTAATCAAAACCTTTTCTAGAGAGAGAAACTCATTGTTTCAATCTTTTCCGTTTTAATTGACGTGTTTTGATTAAAGCACTCGATTGCTATTCGAAGAGTTTATCGAATACAATCTTCATTGAACAAGCTATAGGTCTAGCTTGGGCAAATATTCCATTGGTTTAAGGTTATATCTAACCTTAAAGCAAATATCTTTCATTATTCACCTCAAGTGAAACGATTTGGTCGGGTTGCACCTAGTGCATTCGGATCTCTCGCCCTACTTGAATTCACAATTAAGTCTTCCGCTCCGCTTTACGCATCATACTTGGCCCACTTTATAGTCATACTTCACTAGCGAGTGACCTCTAGTCTAGTCTAAGGTCCTCTCACGCATCCTAAGGTTCCTTTCCGGTTCTCACAATATCCCGGTATTACAGTGTTCCACTCTCGGATGAAGCATTTAGCCTTGGCTTTTCACTTTGTTCGTGAGCAAGTACAACTTGGTAACCTTCGTGTCCAACACATTTCGAGTGACGATTAGCTCGCTGATGTTCTCACCAAACCACAGCCCAATCCACGCCATCTTACTCTTCTCTCCATTATTGGCCTCCCCTACGGACCGTCCATCTTGCGGGGCCGTATTGAAGATATTCCGGTTACTTCCGGAACATGACCTAAATATTATTTTCGCATTGTATTTTTCCTTATTCATGTTAATATCTTTTGTAATTATAACTTTCTTGTTCTTATGTCCATATCTTGTATTTTCCAAAACTTCTCTTGTAATTTAGTATAAATAAGCCTTGTATTCATTCAATTGAAATATACAAAAATTCCCAAAAATCTATTCTCTTATAGCTACAAACTTGATGGCTCTTGATAATTGAATTTTCGCACCTTCACGGTCTAAATCCTGGATACACCACTGTCGTAGAACAATATTACTGTCAACATTATACAGTATAAGGCCCTATTCTTTTGGACTTTAAAGTCACTCAATTTAATTTCACTGCAGATCTTATAAGTTCAGTTCAGTTCAAATTCTATAAATTTAGTTCAGATCCTATATGTCACTTAATTTAAGTTCACTTCAGATCCTATAAGTTCAGTTCAGTTCAGTTCAGATTCTATAAGTTCGGTTCATTTCAGATCCTATAAGTTCAGTTCAAATCCTATAAGTTAAGTTAAGATTTTATAAATTCAATTCAGATTAGATCAGTTTTAGTCCAAAAGAAGAGGGTCTAATTATAGATATAGTATAGGAAGCACCCTTTTATTTCTTAATCCTTTCAAAATAAAAAGGGGAGACATCATTTTTTTTTTTTGTTAATCTCCTTTTTCTCTCACTAAATCAAATTAGTGGCACAAATTCCTAAGACTACACAAAAGTTTATTCCTAAAACATAATATACGAATCTTTTTAGTACTTGTACAATATAGTAAAACATTTTGAGGAAAGCGGGAAACAAGGAGAACAAAGGCCAAAGAAGAAAAATAATGATAGATGTTTCCTTTATTTGGGTCTAACACGTAACATCTACTGCGTGTCACATGGTTTTCTTGGTGTGCTGCTATTCTTGGCAACAAGGTCGAGTCCGGCTTACGTTAGAACAGGTAGGCCAAATTAGATTTGCTAACACGGGCATAACCGTCTTAGCTTTATTTTGGGTTTACGGCGTATAATAAAAATGTGCATTAATATTAATAAAAGGTTTGTCTCATCTATACAGGTAGGATAGTAATTAACCTATTTTATTTTTGAGAGGAATATATCCATCTTACGGAAGACCTACTGTTGAGACCCATTTTAATCTTACTTATTGTATAATATGCATAGGGCGGTCCGGGTGGGCAGGTGCCCCCCTTGAAATTTAGGATATTTAGGTTTTAAGGCTTGTTTGGAATGAGAGTAATAATTAAGGGTGTAATAGAGCTAAAATGAACTAAAAAATGGAGGGAAAGAATGGGGGTTGGAGATAGAAATGAGGAAATATAATGTAATAGTCCCTCCATTAAGGGAGTAATTGTTTCATACCTCTCCCCTCAAGTAATGCATTACCTACATATTGAGGTAATAATTCCTCCCTCACCTCCTTTTTCCACTCTCCACAACTAGCACAAAGCACCAATCTCCTCCTATTTCTTCTTATCTTAGCTCTCATTACTTCCTTAATAATTACTCTCATTCCAAGCAAGTCCTTAAGTGTGGATTATGGTCTTTGTTTGGCTGCTTTAGGCCCTGTTCTTTTCGGCTTATTTTCAAAGACATTTCGATTATTTCACTCTATTCGATTCGATTCACTCGATTCGATTGATTGATTCGACTCCATTGATTCGATTTGATTGATTGACTCCATTGATTGATTCAGCTCCATTCGATTCGATTCGATTCGATTGCTCCATTGATTAAATCGATTCGATTGCTCCATTGATTCGATAAATTTCGATTCGATCATTATTTCAGCTCCATTAAATTCAAATTTCATTTCAAATTTGTACTAATTTAAATAATAGTTATTATTAATTTTGTTAACAATAATACTATTTTTTTAATATTAATATTATTTATTGTTTATTATTATTATAATTATAATTAATAATATTGTTAATAATTTATTTATTATTATTATTATTATTATTATTATTATTATTATTATGATGATGATGATGATGATGATGAATATTATTATTAAAATGAATAATAATGTTATTAATGTTAATGTTGTTGTTGTTGTTGTTGTTGTTTTTGTTGTTCTTGATATTATTATTATTATTATTATTATTATTATTATTTTTTTTTTTTTTTTTTTTTTTTTATTATTATTATTATAAATGCGCGCAGCTTTCATTATAATAAAAAATAAAAGGTTTACATGAAATTGGTGGGGAGCCGAGAGACAATCTGGGCTCCCACACCCTTAGCAATAGTAAATCTAATACGAGTAAAAATGTAAGCGGCTACCCGAGCCCCAAAGATCCCGAGATACCGAGAATTTCGGATCCGCTGAGCAAGGCAACAAAGATCCGAACTCAACTCCCCAAGTGAAGAGAAAGAGAAAGGTAGGAAACCATAACCCGCCACCGCGCACAAATCCCCATACTTAGCACACTTTATTTGAGCAAAGACAAGAACAACCCTACCCAAGACAAAATCCGCCAACCCGACCCGAGTCAAAGGTGAAGAACTGTCAGTCGACGCACACATCACGCCTCTCGTCCCAAGAATAAAGCAATAAATCCGCAGACGAAGAGAGCCACCATGCCCATCAACCAAACCGATATCAACCTCCTTCCCGCAGAAATACGGATCTATAGCAGATGTCGAAGAGAGTGTCCTGGACAAGGTTATGCCGATGTTTAACGCCCACGCATTTCAAGAGACAAGAAACAGCGTGGTCCCCAAAAACATCCCAAAGAAAAACCCGAGAGCAAGGCGGGACGGGGCCTAGATACCGAGAATAACGGAACACCGGGCGATACCCCAAAGACACTACGGTAAGTCCTCCCGTTCATAGTCTGCCCCAACCCTGAGATAGGAACCGCACGTAACCAATCAGAGGAGTGGTATTATTATTATTATTATTATTATTATTATTATTATTATTATTATTATTATTATTATTATTATTATTATTATTATTATTATTATTATTATTATTGTCGTTGTTATTATAATTATTATTGGTATTATTATTAAAATTCATAACATTTATTATTAATATTACTAATGAGGCACTCCGAACCGACTTGACTCACTTGCCAATACGGGGTCTTACAAGTCAACACGCTTGCCAACATGGTTACAAATTAGCTTGGTACCCTACGAATCCCAAATCGTTAAAAGCGAATTCTATCAAGTTGATTATTGAAAATACATGTAACAAGTTTTCTATAAGCGAATCGCGAATCGGTAAGGCGTATTCATAGCGAATATTGTAACCGTGCTTGCCAAACCATCATTTTAGGTACACATAAAACCTATAAATATCTCACTATTCACCAATCAATGGTAAAAACTTCTCACCAACAACTTCCTCTCTCTAGAAGTAAGACTATTCGAGCTACTACAAGAGGGCACAGAGACCTTAGCTTGAAGCAAGGTCCCGACTATCCACCATTACCGTAAGGCATCAGAGAAGGACCTTTTGCATACCCTCTGAGGCCTTTGTTACGCGTGAAAGATCCATCCGAAGAGAGCAAGCATAGGCTTGAGATGCCATATGAGAGTAGGGCGTTGACTCGACCTGAATTCGAGCAACGCTTACTTGAGTATTTTTATTCTAAACAATTATTTTACTAATATCATTATTAATATGACCATATTATTTATTATTGTTATTAAAAATATTATTAGTAGACAAATACTCTTTTTTCATTATTATAATTTATGATTATTCATATATAATATTATAATTTTTTTCTTATAAATATTAATTTTAGTATTACTATTATACTATGAATATTAATATATTATAGTTGATAGTAACAATAATATTGAATACTATTATTATTATTAATATGATTATTTGATTCAATTGATTCAATTGATTTTATCCATTCGATTGATTGATTGAATTTCACTCTATTCGGGATTCGATTCACTCCATTCGATTGATTCATTTCAATTGACTTCATTGATTCGGTTATTTCGATTCGGTTATTTCGGCTCCATTCGATTGATGGTTCACTCTAAAAAGCCAGAAAGAACAGGGCCTTAGAAGTGTTTTTGTAACTGAAAAAGTAGTAGTTTCGCCAAACACCCTAAATTATGTAGTTTTTAAACTACTTTTAAAAAGTCAGATTCTGATTATTGACCGTCAAAAGTAGAAGTAGGTATTTTCTACTTCTACTTTTCACATAAAGTGCCAAAAATCATTACTTTTTTTTATGAAACCATTACTTATTTATATATTTTGTTCCTACATTTTTTCTCTTATATGTACAATATTTGCTTCTATACTCTCATATAGAACGTCAAAGTACCAGGATGTGTAAAATTATAATTTTGATTTGCTTCTACCCTCTCAAAATATTTGTTGGTATAATTTTAGTTTGACAAGGGTTTGTAAAATTATAAATTGAAGGGTAATTATATATAGTTTTAGTATAATTGTCGAGTGATTAAATAACTTTTTTAAACGTTTATTTTTATTCAAATGATGAATCTACAAATAACATGGTTAATGGAGAAAGCAAAAAAAGAAAAGGTTGGATGAGAGTAGTTAGGCCAAACATATAAATTTTATAAGAAATCACTTTTACAAAAATATAGCCAAACAACCAAAACTTTTCCCAGAAGGTAAAAGGCCAAACAACACCTACATTCATAAAGATGATGTGGTAAAGTTGGTAGTTGCCTGGTGTCTTAGGTTCGACTACTATCATATACTCCCTCCATATCAATCCAAAGGTAACATTGACCAAAATGGCACTATTCATGGTCGTAGGGAATCTTCGATATTATTCTTAATCTATAAGAAAAAATATAGTCATGTGAGATCTTGTTTGATCTATCGTCATGAATGCTACAAGTATATCAATTTTTTATAATTTTTAATAATGTGTAACTAACGATATTCACGTTGCAAAACGTGTCTCGACAAGTGTGAAAAAGTCAATGTTACCTTTGGATTGGTATGGAGGGAGTATAAGCTATTTTGCTATATAATTTTTGGGCCATAGTTTCTTGTCAAAAATTTGTTTCTAACACGATTTGAACCTTTAACCTCCATTGTGTCATGTTAATGTCTTAACCATTAAGTTACTAGTCTTCATTTGTTAATATGGAATTAAAATTTGTTATATCTTAAAAAACCCGTTGTTGTCTAGGGTTCCTAGGGTTTCCGTCTAAAATTCTTAGGGTTCATCCTCTTACTCGAGGCTATTTCCCACGATTTTTGATCGTGTGAGAGGTCTTTCCACACTGTTTTCGTTTATAGTTTTTGTTTTCTATGCAGGTACAAAGGATGAGTTCGTCACGCGAGGCAAATCGAAAAGATAAGGGGTCAGTTATTTGTGAGGAGGAGAATGAACATGCGGTTTTCGAATGGGAGGAGGAAGGTAATTCGACGGTTGACAGCAAGATTTTAGTCGGGAAGTTATGGGCATCGAGGGCACTAAATGTGAAGGCAGCCATTGATACTATGATACAGCTTTGGAACCCCTCAAAACCGATCCTTGGCAACGTTTTCGACGCAAAGGAAAAGATACTCGTCTTTCGATTTGAAGGGGAAAGGGATAAAGCGAGAGTTCTTGAAGGGCAGCCATGGCACTTCGAGAAATTTGTCTGGTGTTTTAACGAATCTAATCGCTCCGGTAAGGATACTGACGTTCCTCTATTCCATTTTCCTATTTGGGCTAGAGTCTACGACCTTCCTATATCCGAGAGAACGAGCCAGGCTAACATACAGCGTATTGGGGCAAGCTTGGGTACTTTTATCGAAACTGATGCTAGTCAATATACTGAACTCGATAGGGCCATCCGCATTAGAATAATTCATGATGTTCGAAAAGCCCTTAAGCTACAATTCCAATTAAAATGAAGGAGGGGAGGGTGGTGAATTTTGATGTGAAATATGAAAGGTTACCTATATTTTGCTATGGTTGTGGGATTATGGGTCATGGGGAGAAGGACTGCGAAGAGGAGGATGAGCTTCTTTTTGGGGAGTGGCTTCGGGCATCTCCATGGAAGGTCACTAAGACGAAGGCGTATGGGGGAGGAAAGGTGAGGAGGGACTTGAACGGGTTATTTGATGCAGAGAAACAACGGGCAGAGGAGAGGGATATTAGCTTGATGATTGATAGACTGCAATCAATTGCCATTGATCTTAAAACCAAAAAAGGGAGAGCATCTAGAGGGGGTGGGAACGGAATGAAGGCGGGGTTGGAAGTGGACAGCAGCAGTCGGTGAGTCAGTGTGTGGTTATAGGGGAGGAGGAGAACACGGGGAATGGAAATGAGGAAGGTATTATCGAGGACCAGGGCCTTGATGATGGTAATGCTGAACATAATGGTGAGATGGCGGGGAGGGAGGTAACTATGGAGGTGGATATGGAGACGGGATCTGATATGGGGAGAGAGGCTAGGAGTACGAATAGGGCTGGGAATAGTAATGTGGCGGGGGGTAAGCGAAGGGAGTGGAAAAAATTGTCTAGGGTGGGAGATTGGGAGTCGGTGGGGGAGTTAGGTGTCGTAAGTGGTAATAAGAGGGGCAGGGGTGAGGAGTTGGTTATTGGTGATGAGAAACAGATAAAGACAATTTCAGACGGGGGCGTTTTAGTACCTGAGGCGGAGGTTGAGAGCACTCAACCCCGCCAGGCCCAATGAATATCCTAAGTCTCAACTGTCGGGGCCTGGGCAACCCCGACACGGTGAATGCCCTTTGTACTTTGGTACGGAGGGAAGCCCCGACCATGATGTTTTTATGCGAGACAAAACTTTGTGGTCGTGAAATGTGGAGGGTGAGGGAGAAATTAGATGGTTATGATGGGATTGAGGTGGATAGCATGGGAAGATCGGGGGGTCTCGCGTTTTTATGGAAGAGGGAGGTGGATTGTAGGTTCGTGTATGCTTCTGTTCATCACATGGATTTCCATGTTCGGGAGGGAGAGAAAGAATGGAGAATCACGGGCTTTTATGGGTGGCCAGCTGTCTGAGACCGTCATCTCTCATAGGAGCTTCTCCGTCTTCTCCATGGGCAATCTTCATTACCATGGGTTTGTGTGGGGGATTTCAATGAGATTCTTTTTTCTACGGAGATGAAAGGGGGAAGCCAGGCTCAATGGCAAATGAATAATTTCCAAGCTGCGATTGATGATTGTGCGCTTAAGGATGTGCCGCGGGAAGGTTATGCATTTACGTTCGATAATGGTCAAGTTGGTTTAGACAATCGACAATGTCGACTGGACCGTGCGTTATGCTCTGATTTATGGCATGATCTTTTCCCGTATGCGCGGCTATTTCATCTTGATCATGAATGGTCTGACCACGCACCTATCAAGTTGGTCTTTCACAGACGTGAGATTGGTGGTAAGGCGAGGAGTCGCTTTCGATTCGAACAAATTTGGGTGGGGGAAGATGGGTGTGAGGAAACGGTGATTCGTGGGGTGGCTAGGGGCAATGGGGATTTGGTGGAAGCTTTACGGGGATGTGCACGAGAGCTGCAAGCCTGGAAGAAGATTAGTATAGGCAAGATTAACCGATCATAGGATGTCAAACGCAGACAATTGGCCCGGTTGAATGAGGGGGACCGTTCGGAAGAAGCTATGAAGAGACGGAGGAAATTGATAGCGGAAATAGTGGGCTTTATAAGCAAGAATAACAATATTGGAGACAACGCTCGCGTGCTCTTTGGTTACCGGATGGGGACCGAAATACGAAGTTTTTCCATAATAGAGCGGGGGAAAGAAAGAGGAAGAATTTCATCAGAATGCTAGTTGATGATGAGGGACAGGAACGGGTTGGTGATGAGGCCGTGTCTAAGGTCGCGAATAACTACTTCCAGGAGTTGTTCACTTCGGCCGAACCAAGTAATTTCGATGATGTTTTACTCGGACTTGAGGGGCGTGTCACAGACAATATGAATCGAATTTTACAAGCTGAATACAGTGAAGCTGAGATCGTTGAGGCTCTTAATCAAATGCATCCTCTGAAAGCTCCCGGGCCGGATGGTATGAATGGCTTATTCTATCAATCGTATTGGCAAATTATTGGTCTGAATGTCGTCAACACGGTCCTTGGTGTCTTGAGAGGTGAGGTTTCTCCGAGTGGGTGAAATAAGACCAATATTGTTCTCATCCTGAAGAAAAAGGCGCCGGATAAAATCCGCGATTTCCGACCGATAAGTTTGTGTAACGTGGTCTATAAACTGGTCTCCAAAGTCCTAGCTAATCATCTGAAAGTGTTCCTTGAGGAGATTATATCAGAGAATCAAAGTGCCTTCACTCCGGGTCGGTTGATTACTGATAATATTTTGATTGCATTCGAATTATTTCATCATATGAAGAATAGCAGACAAAGAGAGGGACACATGACGATTAAGCTTGATATGGCTAAGGCATACGACAGAGTAGAGTGGGTTTTTTTGCGCCAGGTTCTAAGTACTATGGGGTTTGACGGGAGGTGGATAGTGCGAGTTATGGACCGCGTTTAGACGGTGACCTTCTCGGTCCTTATTAATGGGTTCCCATCCGAAGAGTTTCGACCAGCTAGGGGACTGCGGCAAGGGGATTCTCTGTCTCCATATTTATTCCTTTTGTGTGCGGAAGCCTTGTCTAATATGATTCGAAGAGTTGTGGAGAATAATGCGCTGCATGGGATTTGTATTGCTAATTCGGCTCCTACTATTTCACACCTTTTTTTTCAGATGATAGGATATTTTTCACACGGGCCACTTTGGAGGATGCAGCGGTAATAAATGACATTTTGAGGAGATACGAGCGAGCCTCGGGACAGCTTGTGAGTCTTGACAAGACGACTGTATCGTTTAGTAGAGGAGTGGATAGGGGAAGGAGGGATCTTGTTGCGGCGAAGCTGGGGGTTGTGCAGGTCGATGAGCAAGCTCGCTATTTGGGCCTGCCTACGGTGATTGGTCGATCAAAAAAGGTTATTACGGATATTATTCGTGATAAACTTTGCAAACGTTTACTGGGGTGGCGCGGGAAGATGTTGTCTAGGGCTGGTAAGGAGATTCTCATAAAGGTTGTTGCCAATTCACTCCCTACCTATGTGATAAGTGTATTCAAAATTCCCGTAAGATCTGTGATGAGTTGCGATCGATTGTGGCCCGGTTTTGGTGGGTACATGATGAGAATAAGAGGGGGATTCATTGGGTGGCGTGGAAGAGGTTGGCTCGGCCTAATGGGGTGGGAGGAATGGGTTTTCGTGACTTCCAGCTGTTTAATCTTGCTTTCCAAGGCAAACAGGAATGGCGCCTTACAACTAACCCGGACAGCCTTTGGACCCTTCTTATGAGGGCGAAATATTTCCCGGATGGAGATTTTATGACAGCTCGGCTTGGAAATAATCCTAGCTATACGTGGCGAAGTATTTTTGATGCTCGAACGGTCATTGAACAAGGATTGCGACGGCGCATTGGTGATGGTATGGATACGGCGACTTGGGGCCATGCGTGGATTCCCAACTCGCATACTGAGCGTATTATATCGCCGTGTGGTCCGGGGAATGAGGTGATGAGGGTTGCGGAGCTGCTAATGTCGAGTGGGGTCGAGTGGGACGAGGCAAAATTACGCCATTTCTTCCTGGAGTTTGAAAGGGAACGCATTAGAAATATGCGGGTCAGTCCAAGTAAACCGCGAGACATATAGTATTGGGGGCAGGAACGGGATGGAATATACACGGTCCGTAGTGCGTATAAGATGTTGGCTCGTGAGGTGGGGGATATGGCAGACAGCTCAGAGGAGATAGAGTTAAGCGGCTCTGGAAGAGACTTTGGAACTTTTCGATTTGGCCTCGTGTGAAGCTCTTCTTTTGGCAGCTGTGTAGTGAAGCATTAGCTACGAGGGCGAACATTGTGGCACGAGTCGGAGGTGAGTCTTCTCTTTGTTCTTTATGTCATTCCTCTATAGAGTCAAGCTTACATTTGTTTCGGGATTGTGGGGTGGCACAGTGGGTTTAGGAAGGGTTGGGGGTCGAGGTTGCGGCGGAGCAGCAGGGGAGTGATGTGAAGTAATGGGTGGAGGTTTGTTGGCAAGAGATGTGTGGGACGGAGTGTATTAAATTAATGGTGGGATGTTGGGCTATCTGGGAACACCGCAACAAAGTCATTTTTGACAATATTTCGGTCGAACCTGAGCTAGTTGTGAAAAGGGCTAGAGATGTGATTAATGTGGGGGTGGGGGACAGTGAGGGGGAGGTACGGGGTACAACTGGTGCGGGGAGGTCGAAGGGTGGGGATAGGGAGGAAGGAGGGTGGAAGGTAGCGCGGTCTGGTTATGTTAAAATCAATGTTGATGCAGGGACAAAGGAGGGAGAGGGGGTGACTACGGGTGTGGTGTGCCGAGACTCAAATGTTGATGTGATGTGGGGCGTGTCAACGGGTCGGGAGCAACAATGGGAGGTTCCTGTGGCAGAGGCGTGTGCGGTGCTTGATGGGTTGGAGGAAGCGGTGCATCGGGGGATCCAAAACGTTGAAGTAGAGAGCGATTGTTTACAAGTTATCGAAGCTCTTAAAGATAGGAAGACGGGACGAAGTGGGTTCGCGCTTTTGATTGAAGACATTCTCGATTGTAGTACTAAGTTTCAGTCGGTCATTTGGTCACATGTGTCTCGTAACAATAATTGTGTAGCTCATGCTTTAGCTCATTGTTTTCCTCGTATTTCGGGTAAAGTTGTATGGGATGATGGACTACCATCGTCTGCAAACTCTGCTGTTCGTTTTGATAAGTTATTAATTGAGTAAGGCCTTCGGGCTGTTGATTTCAAAAAAAAAAAAAAAAAAAAAGCCGTTTTTCGGTGCTATGAGTTACATTTTTGTAAAAAAATAAAAATTTGATGTACAACTAACATTGAGGTCATTGTCTTTTTTTATTTTTTTATTACTTTACACAAAAAAATTATACTCCATATTATACAAAAAGTGCCTTATAAAATGAAAGACGATTTATTTAAGAAAAATTTGTGCCCCTCTTGTACCAAATTCCTACCTTCACCCCAGGAGCAATGTATTTTAATCTCTCTCCTTTCTAATCTCGTGAATTTGGTTAGTGCAAAATATTTTTTCTGTCAGTTTATTTGTTTATATGTATTTAATTAGGAATTTATAAGATATTCCTCACAATTTAATAAAAAGGATTGGCAAACAATTGAGACAAAGTGGTAACCTTACAAATTACAATCTACTTATGCCGGTGGGTCAGAATATATATCTTTATACCATATTCGGGTTTTGTTAAAGATAAAATCATTACATAATTTACATTACTTGGTAATAAACCTAAATCATATCATATGTAAATGGATCGCGCTAGTAGTGTCAGTTCTAGTTTGGTTCAATTTGTTACGTTAGTTAATCACATAATCATGTTATTATCAATCATTTCGTTGTCTTAGTATAAGTTCAGGTAATTAAGATTTAATGTTCGAGATATTATTAAGCTAAATTTATTGCTAACAAGTTGAGTATTCCTTCCCTCCATTCAACTCCACAAGGCCATTATGCTTTATCACGTTTGCTAACGCGACTTTTACTTGGCAAATATTTTTAGTTACGTATTTGCAAAAATTATAAAAGTTAGATATTTTTAATGTACTCTTAAAGACGAATTAAATAAGATCTCACATGAATATATTTTCACTTATGTATCGAGAGAAAATTGAAGTTTAATGTTCGCTTGTGAATAGTATAAAAAGAGATAATTACCATGGAGTTGAATGGAGGAGTATAAATTATTAAGCTGATCGGTTTGCGTGCGGCGATTGTTCATCCGTCATTTATCATCCGTGAAACTTATCATTCGGCGTCCACTCATTCATTATCTACGAATTAAACGGGTGGATCAGTGGATAAAGGGGTAATTACATAAAGCTAAAAAAAATGTACATATTTCAAAAAGCAAAGGCTAGAATATTCACAAAAGTAGGTGTCTTAGGTCCCCGGTGTTGGCCAATTTGCATGCTTCGTGTTCTCGCTCCACCTTTTTCTATGTTTCTTTTTTGTTTTTTTCTAATGAAATTTTGTTTTTCTTCAATATCGGGCACCAATTCTCATTTGTGACGGATACGCAAGTTTGTGACGGATTAAGGGCCGTTCATATAGAATAGATAAGACAAAAATAGAGTACCTAGAGAATAACAAACTATTTTATCTTATCTACTCACGTTAATAGTACTTGACCCGTTGTAAGCTTGTGACGAATATTCCCGTCACAAAGGAGACTTGCTGGTTGTGGGGAGCTTGATTTTGATCACATGAGATTCAGATAATTCATCCTACGCCAAATCCAAATTCTTGTTTATACTTGTTTAAAACGGAAATATTTATCTTATTTTAATACGAATTAAATAAATATCAAATGATTTCATAAGGGGGCTGATTTTTATCGACGGCATTTTAGTAAATATCGACAACGTTTTCATTTCAAAAGACGATAATGTCCCTTACACTTTGACACTACTTTCTCTCTCTAAACTAAATTCTCTCAAATTCAAGTAAAACCAATTAAATTTTAAAAAAAAAAAATCACCAACAACAATTAAAAAAATTACAAAAACAATTACCATGACGGATCCGCACTCACCTACGTAAACAACTTAATCTCTTTAATTAATCTATTCGTTATACGTATTTACTAAATTAGAGTAAAGATTGCGTGTTTTTTACGTATTATACAACCAATGGACTGAAAAATGAGACTTAACAATCAACCATGGACGAAAAGTTGAGATGCAAAGTTCAATCATGGGCCAAACAATGAAAACCAACGTTTTGGCCATGGTGAACGTTGAGTCCCAAGGTTTGACCCATTGTGAACGTTCAAATCACACGTTTTGCCATGGCTGAACAATGAGATTCATTGTTTGGCCATGGTTGAATGATGAGTGTCGACTTTCAGTCCATGGTTGATCAATGGGTATCATTGTTTGGCCATGATGGAACGTTGATCCTCATTGTTTGGCCATGGCTGATTGTTGAGTATCATTGCTTGCTCATGGTTGAACAATGAATCTCATTGTTTGGCCATGGATCGATTGTTGAATATCAACTTTTAGTCCATGGTCGGACAACTAACTTGTTTTTTTTGCTTGCGTTTAACCTCCCAAATTCGATAATAAATATGTTTTATAATTATCGTTCATAATTATCAGACAACTAACTTTTTTTTTGTTTCCGTTTAATCTCTCAAATTCGATAATAAATATGTTTTATAATTATCGTTCATAATTATTGGACAATTAACTTGTTTTTTTTTAGCTTCTGTTTAACCTCTCAAATTCGATAATAAATATGTTTTATATAATTATCGGACAACTAACTTTTTTTTTTTCCGTTTAATCTCTCAAATTCGATAATAAATATGTTTTATAATTATCGTTCATAATTATCGGACAATTAACTTGTTTTTTTTTTGTTTGCTTCCGTTTAACCCCTCCTGCTTTTTCTTTCTTCGGAATATTGGGTGCAAGAATGTCGTCATCATGCCAAATGTTCGAACCTCGAGTCAGGATTTCCATACAAGAGAAGTTTACTAGAGATTTGTTAGGAGAAAGTCATTGAACTTCCAACATAGAACAAAAAATGATCTGATGTTTGCCTTACAAAAGAAATATCACCACAAAAGCAGTTATACGCTCTATTCTATTTTTGGATTACTGAACAATCTACAGTGTCATACAAAGTCCAGTACATTATTATTGTCTCGTATGGTATAAAAAAGAGACCAGCTCTGTAGCGTGGGGCTGTACAATTGTACATACTATTGAGTATTGAACCAGGGATGTTCTAACGATGTCTAAGAGCAAAGCAAGCTACATAGTTCTTCCTTGCTGCTGAGACGTAGTTCGAAGGCAAAATTTTGTACTTGTCATTTTTCAAACATGTCAATGTCGTTTGCCCTCCGCTTTGAATTGTTTGCCATCAGAATACACAACATTAGCAAAGAGAACCTCATACATCGAAACTCAATAATGCACGAAACAAGAAGTCAATCCAAGTCGGAAACAGTGCTTTCTTTTCCAAACTCATTCCAAAAAATCAACCATGGACGAAAAGTTGAAATTCAACTTTCGACCATGGACGAAAGTTGAAATTCAACTTTCAAACATGGACAAAACAATGAGTTTCCACAGTTACCATGGATCAAACGTTGGTTTTCAATGTTCACCATGGATCAAATAAACATCCAGTTTGATTGTTCGCCATGGATGAAACGTCCAGTTTGAACGTTTGAGCGTGGATATAACAATGAATCTCATTGTTTTCACCATGGTGTTCAACTCCTACAACATCATGACCATATACGCAATAATGGCAACAAAATTCGACACCAAAGACAGCCTAATTCACCAATAATTCTACAACTAATTCAATTAAAAGTGAAATTAACCTATATTATAAACTAATTATACAACTAATTCAATTAAAACTAATTCAATTAAAACATCAAGGTTCTAACATTTGTCGATTAACAACAATAACAAGTAATATACAACTAATTCAATTAAAACATCACCAACTAATCGATTAACAACAATAACAAGTGAAACAAACAATTATAAACAACCTAATTTCAAGGTTCTAACAGTTGATTAGTAACAAAAAAGGACTTACTTGTTCACGGTGGGCGGCAGTGGAGTGGTGGCAGTGGTGGTGCGGCAGATAGGGTGGTGTGCCCGGCAGTGGAGTGGTGGCAGTGATGGTGCGGCAGGTAGGGGGTGGTCGTGGTGGTGGAGGTTTATTTTCAGTTAGTGAGGGACGGAGGGTATTTTCGTCTTTGGAAATGAAAACGTCGTCGATGTTTACTAAAAAAATTACATATTTTATTGCATAGATGTTTTCATGTTACACAAATTCTTATTTGTGACAAGCATATCCGTCGTAACCTTACGACGGATCAAGTACTACTCATATGGGTAAATAAGACAAAAAGAGAACCTAAAGAAAGAAAGAATCTGCTTTATCTTATCCTGCATATATGAATAACACTTGACTCGTCACAAACTTATGACGGATATATCCGTCACAATAGTGACTTTTTCATGTTATACAACCTAATAATTTCTACAACCTAGACCTTCAACCGTGATTATTAGAAAATTATAGTCAGCCTAACTCCACATGGTCCACCCTTTTTCTTCATTCTTTGGCGTATTTGGCTTCGTAGAAATATTTTTATCCGATTCCGTCCTCAGACCCATCAATCACTCTTGGCTTAACTTAATCTGTCGCCAATGCCTCGCCTCTTGCCAATAATCCCCACCCACCCCTCCCCTACCCCTACCCCTTCTACCCCACGTTGTTGGGCCCCTCCGACCTCCCCCCGCCCTCAAGATAAATGTAGATGTCTCTTTTTGCTCTCCTCCGTGCTGGTGGGTATTGAGTGTGTTGTCCGGGATAACTGTAGTGTTTGGATCAATGGTTGGACCGTTAGGTGTTCTACACTAAGTCCTTAACGAGTGAACTTTTGGCCATCTGTTCGAGCTTACACTTTGCGGCTGCAAACTTGGGGCCCTATATTATTAGCTCGGATTGCTTAATGGTTGTAAGCCTTGCCAAGGCTTGACAATTACTCTCATGTTTTGGATAACTCTACTAACGTTGTTATGGATTGTAGGAAACTCTTAAAAGCCTTGCCTTATGTGAAGCTTGTTTTCGAACTTGGGGAAGTCAACACCGTTGTAGATGCTCTTTCTAAATTCTTAAGGAAGAATTCCTCTTATTCGAATGGGGTCTTCACATGGATTCCACACCACCCTTTGTTACATAGCTTTGTATTCATGACTCGGCAGCTTGTGCCAAGCTTTCACCAGACCCGCCCTCTAAACTTGTGTATTAATCGGTTTCATTAATTTATTAATCGCTCCTGTAATACCACGAATTTATGAGTTGTTTCAGACTTATCGAAGAAGCGCTTACTCGTCGAGTAAGTTAGTTTTACGCTCGAGAGTGTTCGCTTCGATGGATACTCGATCGAGTAAGGGCAACTCGATCGAAAGAGGCGTGATCGATCGAAGTACCTCGCCATCTTGATGAGAGTGTCGTTGGGGCTCTCAATCAAACAAATTTATAATTCTCAACAAACAACTAGTTAGTGGTTAAGTCGAGGTCGATCCATGGGATGGGGGGTACTCATATTGTTCAATCTAATTATGGTTGTGCTTGGGGTTGTCACAATTGTAATGGATTGATGATTCTAATCTAATAAAAGCAATAAACAAGCAACAAAAGAAAAGATGTAAACAAATGACTAAAAGTGCTAGGATATCATGGGTTCATAGGGGATTCATGGGAGTTGATCATACAAACATGTTCTCAATTATATGCAAGTACTTATTATTGTGATGTGATCGAGTTAGTGTATATCTTACAATCCCTAAGAAGGTTTGGGTCCTGGAACCGAATCGATTAGATTGTACAACACCTACAAGTCGACTTAGTCCTTCCTATTCAACTATATGCATGGTCTAATGAGACTCGAGTTGGTTTATGTCTTACAAGTCTCATTGAAAAGATAAGTGATGGGTAAAAAATGCAAGGATTAATAGGCTCGCATTTCATCAAACATAACATGTGCATAAGTTGAAATCACAACAAGCAAGCAAATAAATTATGTGAACATATTAGATTAAGCATGAATCAATCCCCATGTTGGTTTTCCCTAATTACCCATTAATCCTAGCTAAGAGACTACTCACTCATTATCAAGTTTAACATGCTAACAAGGTTGTCAATCATATTAACAAGGCAAAACATGATGAACGAGTAAGAAAGATTAACAATAATTAAAACAAGCATTAAGAGAATTATACCTATGGAGATTCCAAAATAATAATGCAAAGAATAATAGAAGTATTTGATGATTGATGAAAGGTTATCAATCTCCCAATAAACCCAAAAAATCTTCTAATTACCCAATAATAAACTTGAATTACTCAATAATAAACTTGAACAATAATTAAGGAAAGATTAATGTGTAATTTTGTGGAAAGATTAAAGGATAATCTATTCTAATCTACTCCTAATCTAATCTAAGGAAAGTTGATTTAATCTCAGAAAGCTTGATGGTTTGACTATTACAAATGGAGTATATATAGTGGTACATCATTAGGTTAAGCGAGGGTAGATTAGTAATTAACAATGCTAATTGTTGAGTTGAGGAAGTGCTCCTCTCCAAGGAAGATGCTAGTCTCCTTTTTGCTAGTCTTCAAGAAATATGCGCGGATCGTGGATCACGTAGCAAGGAAAAGCTTCATGTCCAAAGAATACACTCGTCCAGTCTTTGAAAATTAGCATCTCGAGCCTCAACCCGAGCGGGTTGAATTTGACCCGAGCGGTTGTCCGTGTCCCGCTCGATTAAGCTTGACCCGCGGGTTGAGTCATTGCATTCCCTTTGTTTTTGCTTTTAAGCCTAAGATGCCTCTATATACTCTTTATTTCTACCTCCTTGGTCATCATTCTTGCCTCTCTTCATACTTAGTCCATCAAATATCGTCAACAAGCTTCCAAATATGCACGAAAGACGGGAATTTCCGCCTTAATATCTCCTTTCCTATAAAACATATAGAATGCACTAGGAAAGAACATAGGAAGGTTTTGACGGAAAAAATGGCCATGAAATGTTATAATAGTATGAAAAATAGGCTCAATTAGGGGACTAAATGTGCGCAATTATAAGTCACATTAAATATCCCCAAACCGAACCTTTACTCGTCCCGAGTAAAGAGGTGACAAAAACTAGGACCCTTATTCAAACTAACCTACTAATATAACCCATGTGAGACAATTAACGGGTCTCACTCCGCCCCTTCAACTTACAACAAGACAAACATGAGGTAGGATGCCTTCTTGCAAGGCAAGGTGGGTCTTGCCAAAATGGCGACACATCCAATCATTAAAGCACGTAAAATCAAGTAATGGATGCATCTACAAAAGAGTAGCCACTTTCCTCATCTAAGTGGCGGAAATTATCTAAAGGGGAAGCAATTCAAGGGTACACACTCCTTCAAAGATACGGTTTCTTCAAACTACTAAGCCCAGAAGGATACCAATAAATCACCTCCAAGTTGTGTCAAGCTAAGGTACCTTTGTCCTCAATCGTTAAATGCTTTTGTCAAGAGTAGACTCCCTATGGTGTTAGAAACACTGGAGGATCGCGGAATTCCCCTTCTTGCCTAGACAAGAAGAAGGGTCGTCCCCTCTCTACCATGCACAAAAGTGGATACGATGGAAAAGGGATCAATAGTATTTGAGTTTCATATGGGAGTTTGTTTTTGTTGTTGTTTTTCCCCCCAATTTGTGGCATTTGACATTTTGAGAACATTTCTTTTGCCATTTCTTTTGATGTTTGGCATTTTCAAAACTTGACAATTTTTCAACTTTTTCTTGGATTTATTTTTGAACATTTTCAAAGTCACCCCATTTGTAGTGCTGGTGCTTATTTCTGAAGCATTAGGAGTCTATTTTTGTTACTCCTCTTTTCTTTTGATGCAATTTTCAAACTTTTTGACTTTTAATTTCATTTCTTGAACTCAAATTTTGAACAATTTTTGTGCCCATTCCCTTTGATGACAAAATGTGGTAGAACATGGATGATGGTTGCATGGTTTCAAGGGTCACCTTGGAATAAACGGTAGCCAAGGAGTTATCACCCCACAAGGTACTCTTGACTAGGCCTTAATCCATGGGTCAAAGGATACTAGCATGACACATCCTAGGGTGTTTTACAAGCATTCTAACAAGCAAAGTCTTAAGAAGAAAAAGTATCTACAAGGGCCTTATATACATTGTCAAGTTTCCCAAATAGACGGTTTCACAAAATGTTTCTAACATGCAAACTACATGTCATGATGCAACTAACATTTATACATCCTAATGCATATACTTCTACCAACTAGTATGCCAAATAATCTTAATGCAATCCTAATTTCACATTGTTTATACCGCATCAATCAAAATAGAGCCACATGGTCATTAACATAAAGAGGAAAAAGAAGATTGGAAATATCATACCATGCGGTCTTCTATATCCTCATGTCTCGGATGTGGCATAGTCGATCAATGTGAAAAAGGATGAACAAACACAATATATACAAGACTACACTATAAAGAAAATGAACATGTTTTTGGATTTTTCAATTTTTCAAAATTTTTATGTGTTTTGTTTTTATGAAATTAAAAGACATTTTTTTGTGATTTTTCGAAGTTTTTTAATTTTTATGCATTTTTGGAATATAAATTCCCATCCCCCACTTTATTTTGGACATTGTCCTCAATGTACATATAGGAGTAGGAATAAAAAGGAAATACATTTTTTTGGATTTTTGGTTTTTTTTTTTTTTTTTGAAATAAAGTACAAATGCAATGATATGATATGAATGAATGCATGCTCTAACTAAATGCAATTCTAAATGACATATATAACAAATGAATGCAATCTAAAGTATACTATATGATGCATGATTTTTAGTAAACTATGGTCACCTATGATCAAACCTCCCCAAACCGATTTAAACACTATTTCTAGTGTAGAAATGAATAGGTTTGGCCATTAGTGACTATGCATGTATTCTAATCTATATGCAATTGTCTACACGAATCATGTGAGATATATTACAATGCAAACTAATCTAATCATGTGAGATATATTACAATGAAAACTATACATGAGAGATAGGGAAAGAAGGGTCCTACAATCACGATCTCAATCAAAGCCTCTATCATTAAGGCTATCATCATCTTCACTTTCTTCTTCTTCCTCTCCTCCTCTTTGGTCATCTTCATTCATGCCTTGGTTTGGGAACACAAGGTGTGGTTGTGATGGGTGATGTCGTCGGGTCACATCCAATCAAACACATTTATAATACTCAACATACAACTAGTTAGTGGTAAGTCGAGGTCGATCCATGGGACGATGATTACTCAATTCATTCAATCTAATTATGGTTGTGCTTGGGGTTGTCACAATTATAATGGGATGATGATTCTAATCTAATAAAAAGAATAAACAAGCAACAAAAAGAAAGATGTAAACAATTGATTAAAAATGCTAGGATATCATGGGTTCATAAGGGATTCATGGGAATTGATCATACAAACATGTTCTCAAATTATAAGCAAGCAATTATTGTTGTGATGGATTGAGTTGGGTTATATCTTACAATCCTAGGAAAGTTTGGGTCCCGGAGCCGAATCGATTAGATTGTACAACACCTACAAGTTGACTTAGTCTTCCCTACTCAACAACATGCATGGTCTAATGAGACTCGAGTTGGTTTATGTCTTACAAGTCTCAATGAAAAGATAGGTGATGGGTAAAAAATGCAAGGATTCATAGGCTCACATTTCATCAAACATAACATGTGCATGAGTTGAGATCATAACAAGCAAGCAAATAAACCATGAAAGCATATTAATTTAATCATGAATCATTCCCCATGTTGGTTTCCCCTAAATACCCATTAATCCTAGCTAAGTAACTACTCACTCATGATCAAGTTTAACATGTTAATAAGGTTGTCAATCATACTAACAAAGCCAAACATGATGAACAAGTAAGAAAGATTAACAATAATTAAAACAAGGATTAAGAGAATTATACCTATGGAGATTCCAATAATAATAATGCAAAGAATAATAGAAGAACTTGATGATTGATGGAAGGTTGTCAATCTCCCAATAAACCCAAATGATCTTCTAATTACCCAATAATAGACTTGAATTACTTAATGATAAACTTGAACAATGATTAAGGAAAGATTAATGTGTAATTTGTGGAAAGATTAAAGAGTAATCTATTCTAATCTACTCCTAATCTAATCTAAAGAAGGATTGAATTAACCTAATGAAAACTTGATGGTTTGATTATTACAAATGGGGTATATATAGTAGAGCATCATTAGGTTAAGCAAGGGTAAAATAGTAATTACACTTTTTAGATTTGAGCAGGGAGACGCCGGTATTTTTCGAAGGAAGGGCTTTTTTCTTTGAAGCTTGAAGAAACGGATTTGTGCTGGACTGGAATCCGTGCGTCCAAGGGTGAAGACGGGCGGATTGTAGTTCACGTAGCAAGGAAAAGTTTCCTGTCCAGGAATACGCCCGTCCCGAGCGAAATATGAGCGTCCTGAGCCTCAACCCGAGCGGGTTGAAATTGACCCGAGCGGGTTCATCAGTATCCTGCTCCAGATAGGCTTGACCCGTGCGGGTTGAGCTGCTATTCCCTTTCTTTTTGCTTCTAAGCCTAAGATGCCTCTATATACTCTTTATTTCTTCTTCCTTGGTCATCATTCTTACCTCCTCTTCATACTTAGTGCATCAAATATCGCCAATAAGCTTCCAAATATGCGTGAAAGACGGGAATTTCCGCCTTATTATCTTCTTTCCTACAAAACATGTAAAATGCATTAGGAAAGCAAAATAGAAAGCTTTCGACGGATAAAATGGTCATAAAATGTTATAAAAGTATGCAAAATAGGTTCAATTAGGGGACTAAATGTGCGCAAATAATGTTCACATCAGGTTGCACCCAAGAAGGCCTAGGACCATTAGGATCAATAAACCCTTGTTGTGCCATATGGTAGTATTGCGGATAAAGGGCCATATAGTTGTCTTCTTGCCCTCGGTGGATCCTAAAAATCCATGTTGCTCATCATACCCATCAATATATCCATGGCCGATGGTGGGGAGCTCGGAGGAGGAAGAGGAGGTGCATAGGGTCGGTAGACATGGGGGAATGGAGGTATCTCCGCATAAGAGGGTTGAACACCATGAAGGAATGGTGGAAATCCGAAACTTGGACCTTGGGACGGTGGTGGTGCATGGGAAGGAGTAGAAGGTGCCTCCTCACGTCTCCTAGGTGGTGGAGCCGCAATCCTCTCAATGGGGAGGAGGTAGCTCGGTATAGGTGCAAGGTAGCTCGACCTAGGCAAAATAGGAGGAAGGTCCCAACAAGGAAGGGTGAATGTAGAGCTTCCCTTGGTGTACCAATCAATGCCTCCCAGATCATTATATTTGCACCATTTGTGATGCCTAAAGATAGCCTTCTCATCAAGCAAATTATCTCCGGGTAGAGCCACATACCTCCCATCGTCATTAAACCTCTAACATAAAACATCGGCCATCCTAGTCACAAGACCACCCATCACAATTCCCTTTGATTTTGTCGCACCCCTTGATAGATTTCGAAATCGGACAAGTAATTCAAGAGCGGGATTAAAGTTGTATTTTGGAAAACCTTGGACATTCAAATATGACTCAAGAAAAGTCATGTCAAGTTAACTCACACATCCCGTGTCACTCCTACCATGAATAGTCCACGCTATAAATTGATGCCACACCCTAATAACCGGATGATAAATGTAAAAGGCATGACACCTCTTGAAACCATCTAATTCCAACCCGGTGATCGCTCTCCACAACTGTGACTCCGTGAACCCCACGGGTTTCTCAAGGTCGGTCTCGGGTATCGCAAGTCCAAAAGTTTCACCAAAGGTACCCAAATGTTTTTTATGGGTCTCATTACACAACCTAAATTCCAAAGACACCCCATATCTTTCTCCTTCAAATACTTTGAGACTACACAAGAATTCCAAGGTGAGGTTAAGATATGTTTCCTCATGCATATTAAATAAAGTCTCAAGACCCATTCCTCTAAACAAAGACTCGGTTTGTTCTTCAATACCAAGTTTATCCAAAATTTGACGACAAATGAAACGAGTAGGCTCGAATTCCTTACCAAGTAGTTTCAAAAATCGCCTTCTATGCTCATTTTTGATGAATACTACCTCCGGAAAATCATCAAGTTGCTCAATCTCCGGTACTAGCTCCTCGTCTTGCATTTGGAACTCCGGTGGAGCATTAGAATTGATTCTTTTCCTTCTTTTTGATCCCTTAGTAGTAGTAGCCTTACCCTTGCCCCAAAAACTCATTGTTGTAGTCTTGAAATCCACCAAGTATCACTACCCAAGAATGCTTCAAATTTCGACAAATAAGAGCCAAACAACCTTGAAAATGCCTTACTAGAACACTAAAAGCAATGTATTGAAGCTAGAAGGAAAAAATCAAACCCGAAAGACAATTGTTGCTCACGGATTTTTGCAGCTCCAATTTTTGAAATGATGAAAATGGGTGATTTTGAGCAAGTAGAAGGTTGGAAAGTTGGTTTTTATTGTGTACAAATGGATTAGAATGATTTTTAGAGTAATTTGATGATGATTTGTTGGATTTTATGGTTATTTGGGTGAGTTTTTGTGAATTGGGGTTGAGCTTGATGGTAGAAGATGAAGATGGTAGGTGAGATATGAGTGTAGAGTAAAATTGTGGCTGGAAACAAAGGCATACACGGGTTATAAGGCTGAACACGGGTGGGTTGGAAGTATCCTGCCCGTGATTCTGGGCATTTTCTGCAATCAGGAGCTGGACCCGCTCGGGATAAAGCTGACCCGCTCGGGTTGTCAGTGAACCCGCTCCAGATGAAATGAACCCACTCGGGTTGTCAGTGAAGACGAGCATTTTCCTCAAAATCTGCGCGGATTCTTGGTCAGAGAACTTTTGCTTCTTTTTTTGTCCTTCAACTCGCTCAGATTGGTCTCGGGATGCGCATATTTCGACCCAACACCTTTCCCATGATAAACAACTTACTCATAAGCCCAAATTCTCCATTTTCTTCATTTCTTTACATTTTTCATCTTCTCATTTTCATTAATTTCCTTCAAAAGCTCAATTAAAGTATGAGATCCCTCCCTTTCATCTCTCATGCAATTTATTAAATGAATGCAAAACTACACTAAATGCATATATACAAATTAATGGTTATTAAGGAACTCCATCAAACCAAAGATTATCAATAAATAATTTCATGTAAGATTATCACTAGCACTCAAAGCACGTAGAAGTCGGTCAAATTCTTGGGAGTGAGATATAAATAAGCATGGATAACAACACAAGATTATGCGATGAAATAATGTCGAAGTAAAAGACCGAACAAGCATGTCAAGAATACTATGACAAAAATAATAAGAGATGTGATGGATGGAAGGAACATGAAATGGGTAGTTGGTTGGCAATTCACTCAACTCATCCTCTAAATAGTCAAAATCACCACATTCGATGCAAGTACTCTCATTATCATCTAAAGGTGATTTTAAGGGTGTCTATTTGGGGTTCCCAAATGTCCTCATCATATTACTCATCCCAACAAGGTCCATTATCAAAGGGGTTATCGTAGCAAGCCTCGCCAAGTTCAACACAATTGTCTCCCTCTAATATGTCATCCTCAAAGGGTGATTTTTCACTCAAGCTCTCATCCATCTCACTCTCACTTTGCCCATAATCATCAAATTCCATGGAAGTTGGGTTCATTGATACACAAGAAGAGTAAGGTGACGACATCCAAGCATTGGTTTCAAAATCAAGAATGTACTCCTCCTCATCATCACTCTCTTCATCTAGCACACCATCTTCCCAAGGAGGGGCAAATTAGTGGACATAGTGGGTTGGCTAAAGGTTATAAGAAGGTGTCTCATCCTCACAAATCTCATTTTCATCATAATTTTTCTCAATGAATTTTTGAAATGTGGTTTTTATAGCTTCGATACCTTCCTTGGCACTCCCAAAGATGTCATGTGCAATTTGCTTAAGACAATGGATGGTTATGAACTCAATAAATTCCCAAAATTCCTCACAACTCATCTCACAAATCCTACCACCACTCAAGTGAAATGCCAAGTTGCGGGTTTCAAGGTTCATGGCATTATAAACAACACAAGATGCTTCATAATTTGAAAGAGTAAAACCATGATGCCAAGCACGAGTCATATAATCTTCAAATCTTGCAGCATATTTATCGAATGACTCATTTTAATATTGCCAAAAAGTGAATTTAGACATGTTAAACATATGAAATAATGCAAGTACAAGAATTAAAATTCTCAAGGAACCAAAATTCCTCAAGAAGAAGGACAACTAAAACTAACACCGTCCCCGGCAACGACGCCATTTTGATGAGAGTGTCGTTGGGGCTCTCAATCAAACACACTTATAATTCTCAACAAACAACTAGTTAGTGGTTGGGGTTGTCACAATTATAATGGGTTGATGATTCTAATCTAATAAAAGAAATAAACAAGCAACAAAAGGAAAGATGTAAACAAATGACTAAAAGTGCTAGGATATCATGGGTTCATAGGAGATTCATGGGAGTTGATCATACAAACATGTTCTCAATTATATGCAAGCACTTATTATTGTGATGGGATCGAGTTAGTGTATATCTTACAATCCCTAAGAAGGTTTGGATCCCGGAGCCAAATCGATTAGATTGTACAACACCTACAAGTCGACTTAGTCCTTCCTATTCAACTATATGCATGGTCTAATGAGACTCGAGTTGGTTTATGTCTTACAAGTCTCATTGAAATGATAAGTGACGGGTAAAAAATGAAAGATCATAAATCCATATTAGACTCTCTAATAAAAATTAAATTATCTCATAATTTATCATTTTGGTGATCTATGTAACATGCATGAAAATATAAAAGTATAAAAATGAAAGTTAAGGAAAAAATAATTTCCTTACATAGATTTTTATGGTAATATGGGCACAAACTAGATCAGCATTCTAGTTTGTTCTTGAGCTAAATGAAGATGGATGATCCTCCTAGAAAAACCTTCAACAAGAAAGTCTCCTTCAAGTTGCACCCAAGAACTACACCCAAAAATTTATCTTACAAGTATTAACTAGATACTTGTAAAATTAACCCTTGATAATATGTAAATAATACTAACAATCTTAGTAATTATTTTATTTTGTTTACTAACTAATCTTAGTAAAAGCTTTTATTATTTTAGATAGAAGTATCAACTTTTTGTTCACATACAAAATGAAGTAGTGAAGTAGTGTGCAAAAATGAACAACAATTTTGAGTAGTAGGAGAAAGTGGCGGGTGGAGTAAGGGAGTAGTGGAGTGTGGAAATTGTCTTATTTTTATCAATCTTACATCCACATGTAAAATATAATTATAAGATAACTTGTGGAAGTATCACAAGTAAAGTGAAATGATTGTGTTTATAATCATCCACTATACTCCATTTACGGGTCCATTTTGATTCTTATATTTGTCGCACAAATAGGTGTAAATTTTATTTAAACATCGCTTCATGTTTAAATGCTTCCAATTAATTTCGTCCAAATCTCTCCGTAAACATACGTCTACTGCTACACATATTATTTTACGTACTAATATTAATCACATTAATCAATTAGTACAATTTTAGTGAATTAAAAATTAATTAACTAAAACCCGTCTCCCATAATTTATTATTCAATTATCGCATAATTAAATAATAACTGTCGTGCCTCGAGTTCGCAACTCGAAATCTTTCTAAAATAATCGACTAACTTTTTAGTCTATAAATCAAGGGACTAAATAAATTGTATCTCATACAATTAATTAGTTGTCAATTGGGGTTCGTTCCTTTAGGTGTGACCGAAAGGGGTCAGTTGATCACCGCCGTCTCACGACAATAACGTCAAACTCTAGTCAGCCAACCGTTACCGATTTATGTTAATCAACTGACGAGGATCAAATAATTAAATATCTGATAATATTCCTTTAATGAGATTTATTATGTAAACGCACTATTGTGGAGGACACTAACTCCAACAATCTCCCACTTGTCCGACACAAGGTGTGCGCTACCAATTCTCTTGTCCGCTTTAATCTCCCACTCAATGCAAGGTGTCTTTCAAGTCGCACTTGCACATGAACATATCGCGAGTGGTTTTCTCGATCGGGAGTGTGACTACCTGACCGGAAAAATCTCTCACAGATTACTTCCTAGCGTGGCCACGCATTTGTAGTCATTAACTCCTCTAGTGGCCTTGAGATATAGTTACCCAACGTGGGTGTACAATTCCTGTCTGCCCTATCTATCCTATTGCACAATACAGATCACCATGACCTAGTAAATGCCCTTTGGCCTCCTTTCACGGCACGACCTAGGACAACGACCAAAGTCACTCGGAAACTGCACTTGCTCAGATAATAGTCTGCAGTCAAAAGAATCGACTCATAGGAACATCTTAGAGATCCCTGCCACGACCAGGCGTCTATAATAGAACTTAGGGACTCTCTAAATGGTCACTGTCCGGCAAAGTGTCACACACTCTGCCTATTTAATCGAATAGTCATCACGTATGACCTCATGGTGTTGAACAACCATCAATCGACTCACAATCTAGTCACTCCGAGACATCACCTCATAAAGTGACTAGGGACAAAATATAATGTTTATCTTGTTCACTTGAATAGTGTTCCAACATTATCTCCACAACTTATTCAGATAAACAAGGTATTCAATGTTTTCAGTCAAACTGAATAATTGAGTTCTTAAAGAAACTCTAACAATGAATGCGATCATCACTTATGTAAATATCAATACTCTATCCAATATTTACATAACGATCTTTAGCAATTAAGGTATACTCCTCAATTCACATTGAGATGACATAACCATCATGTCTACCTTATGCCTACGGCTTTGGTTAGAGGATAAGCAACAGTTGCATCACTCTAATTTCCATTGCTATTTTCCCTTGTTCTATGCAATCTTTTCATCACATAGAGCCTTTCTAAGTACATGTCTAAACAAGTTTTTAGACTCTGGTTCTAAAGCCAGTCAAACACTCCCAAAGTGTTTTCAGTCTCTTGGGATACGATATTCAGCTAACAGAACTACTCTAGTCCCATTAAATTCCGGTTATCAACTATCTCTCTTACAACATCGGATGTTGTAATGTACTTATCTTTCGTTCATGATTTGTACGTATAACACTTATACATACACATCCTTCATATGACATCTTTTATGTATGACTCCTCATACATGTTTGTTTTATACATGTATAACTTCTTATACACATATGTGTAACTTCTTATACATATTATTCTTTATGCACATAGCACTCTTACATGCTAACCATTCCTTAACGAGGCCCATTACATCTTATAAGCATAGGAATGTAATCGTGTAACCCTTTTACAAGAAATTCATAGATTCTTCCAAACTACAAGAGTAAATTCTCAGTGCTTGTCAAGTACTAGAGAATGCTCATGATAATCATCTAGTGACACTCACTAGGAAATGATTGGTAATGACTTCTCATATTCTCAATATTATAAGTCCCGACGAGAGCAGCTTTTACCATATTTAATAGATCCCGCAACAGAAGCAAAAGAGATTATATTAGCGTTCAACAACTTGAACGAGTCATGAAATTTATCACATAAGTCTCTTGACTATAATGCTAATATCCATGGAGATCTATCTCATTAGATCTGGATATTTAAGATGCGCCATGCTACTCTCAAGTATTCACCCGAGAATATTTCTAGTCACTAATATGTCAAACACATATTTAGACTAAGAAACATCACCTTAGCTACATTTCTAGTCACTAATATGTCAAGCACATATTTAGACTAAGAAACCTAATTTAGCTCCCACTAAACTCCATGTATCATCATGGTACCTCGACACTCGAGTAATACCATTTTGATAGACTACATGATTGAACGCAAAGTTCCAACTCTTTGACTTATATAAGATCACAAAAGGGATCTTTCAAACATGCTAGGCTTCTTAACATTGACAAGATCAACAAAATTTCTCCCAAGGAAAGAATTTCGTTATTCTTTTGCCGAATCTCATCCTCATGAGAGGCTATATTGCTAAGAATATATGAATTGATAAAGGCATTTGGGTTGTCACAAACTCTCTATAACCAACCCAAATTTTAAACATCTTATGTAACCTTTACGACAAGATCAAGGTAACCTACCAAAGTATTCACCTTAAATCAAGTCTCTAAAACATCTCGTGTTTCCTTCCTTATCGCATCGTGTGCAAGGAGATCAATTCGAATTGCATGGTGACACGCCATCACATAAAGTTCATACTATAGAAAAGCCTTTGATGAGGGTTTACGATTCATCACTTTTGAAAAGTAACGCAATATTATCTCAAAATTATCTCCTTATACAATAAAGAACGTCTTCTTGCATTGTACTCACCACTGAGCCTTAATAAAGAACGTCTTCTTGCATTGTACTCAGTTTGTGGGTCTTGGACTTCTGTAAGTTCAAAATTTCTCCCACTCTGTCTTCCATAAAATGAAAATCTTTCTGGAAAGAAAGTATTATGAGCCACAAACTCTTTGTTCTCGTTTTGGAGGAGTAAAAACCAAGTGGTTCAATTTTGGATAACCCTCACAAATACACAAATTGGTTCTGAACATAAACATTTATGATCCCAAATGTATAAAAAGACAAGTTAGGGACTCTCCCTATCCATATCTCATATGGAGTCATTTAGGCTATTATAGTCGGGTTTTAAACTTTTAGTGAGAAAATAGCTTACAAAAATTGCGAAAAACCTCAAACTATATCTCATAAAGTTCGGTTTATATACTTGACTACACCCTGCTCTATGGTGTCCCAAGGAGAAGGTTTATGTGAACTGGTTCACAATCTTCTTAGTGATCATCAAGGTCATTACTTGATATTACCCATTTGACCTTCAAAGTCATTACTTTGAAACTTCCGATCAACATCTTGATCTTGTCGTGTTTTGGTTTACTACTTCATTTTGAAAATATTCCACGTTTCAAAAATCACTTTTATGTCTTATTAAATAGATACGAGGTTTTCATATCTACTTAACAATATGGTAAAAGTAACCAAGTATGTATATTACCAACTATCGGCCTTATACATCCGTATGTATATGGTCAATCACCTCACTATTGTGTTTCTTTTCTACAAAACAAAACATAATACATGCACACATACCATAAGACTCGCAATCAAATGGTTGTTCAATGTGCTTTTCGTTTACTCGTTTGAAACGAATTTACTTGAGGTTTGATCAATTGGGTACACCGGAATAGAGACTTTAAAATCTACAAGATAGTATAACATTTAGTTTTCGTGAAGAATGTAAAATTCCTCTAACTTAAGTGGTCTAAACAAACCACCAAGTTATCATAGGAGTAGGTACAACATTTTATTTTAAATCACATAAGTGATGCCTTCTATGTATAAACATAGATGATTACATTCTTTTAAAACCAAATTTAGGTACATTTGTTCCCATCGAAATCATTGCTAATCTAGCACCATTTCGATACAAAATGTCCTATGCTAGACGTCTTACGTTTTATCAATTCATGTAAACTTCTTTACAAAGAAATGACCCGTACTTGGTATCTCATACCAAGATAGTGGAACTAGCCTATCCATTGAGTAGATGTCTCACTACTACAAATACAGGCAACCACAACGGCCCTTTAACAACGCTTATTCACGAAAATCATCAAAACACGTTGTAGAATTTATTCCGCGAATTTTACCAAACTTAATTACAACGGTTATGTGTTGTTAACCATTGTTATTGGTTTTAACAACGGGTCATACTTAAACAACCGTTGTTAATGAAAAAACTAATAACAACGGTTAAATTTTAACCGTTGTTAATGGTTTGGCGCCAAATTAGTGAAAAGTAATCACAACGGTTATATTAGAACCCGTTTTCAATACCATTTCACAACGGTTGTAGACTCAATAACCGTTGTTATTAATATTATGAAAATCTTAAGAACAACATATTGCTTTATTCTGCTATACGCTACAAACACAAACACAAGCTAATACTGCTACTATATCATCCTCCATTCCTCCCTGATCGTCTCTCTGTCTTCATCTCCGTCACTGTTGTCCCGTCTTCTCTCCCTCATCGTGTTTATCAATCAGGTATATATATGTTTCTTAGCAACGCTTATAACTAGATATAGGATTTTTTGGGTTATTATCTAATTTGTTGATAATTTAGCTTAATTGCTTTCCTGAATTTCGTTTATTTGTTTGCCTATTATTGTATTTTCTGAATTAGTTGCCTATTATTACGAATGTAGAATAATGACTCGAGCTTGGATGATTGATGCAAATATGAGTGACCGCACCTACAAGGATGGTTTAGCTGAATTTTATGAATTCGTTTCGAACAATTTGAAAGGTTCTTGAGTATTGCAGTCCTTGTGAAAGATGTGGTAATATTAGCTATATGGCTTTTATGGACGTTAAAATACACCTAGAAAAGTGGAGATTTAGTCGATCCTATACACTTTGGATTTTTCATGGGGAATCATTAGAGGAAGAGAATAACTCTGAAGAAGATGATGTTGAGGTACACGAAAGGCTAACTGATGATCCTGAGTTTGCCGAGTTTTTTGAGTTGGAAGAGTTGGAAGTAGAGATGTTGAATGTTGGGTCTATAGATAATGAAGAGAATGATGATGAGTCCATTGCTTTTAAAGATGTAGGTGATGACACTAGTAATTGGGATGACCTTAACAACATGTATGAGAAGTTGTGTGAGTCTGAAGCACCTCTGTATCCTGGTTGTAAGTTCACAAAAATGTCGGCTGTGGTGAAGTTGTATAATATCAAGGGGGCAAATGGGGCGAGTGACACATGTTTCACTAGTTTTTTAGCCTTGATAAAGGAGTTGCTTCCTGATGGTAATGTTCTACCTGTTAAGACATATGAGGCGAAAAAACTAATAAGAGGAGTGGGTATGAAATATGAGAAAATACATGCATGTCCAAATGATTGCATATTGTATCGGAAATTATATCAAAACTTAACCAATTGCCCTAAATGTTTGGAGTGGCGTTATAAGGATAAGGAAGGGATCCCGGCTAAGGTGTTGTGGTATTTTCCATTGATACCAAGAGTCATAAGGATTTATGCGAATCCCGATGATGCAAAAATGTTAACTTGGCATGAAACAGGAAGAATAAATGATGGAAAGCTAAGACACCCGGAAGATGGTAAGCAATGGAAATCGTTCGACGCTAAGTATCCCGAGTTCGGCAATGAACCTAGAAACTTACGTCTAGCGCTTTCCACTGATGGAATGAACCCACACGGAAACATGAGTAGCCAACATAGTACTTGGCCAGTAGTGTTGGCTATTTATAACTTACCTCCATATGTGTGCATGAAAAGAAAGTATTTGATGTTGTCGTTGTTAATTTCCGGCCCTAAACAACCTGGAAATGATATAGTGTATATTTGGAACCTCTTCTAGATGATTTGCGATTGTTGTGGGATAGTGGGATAGAAGTATTTGATGCATATAAGAACGAAACTTTCAATTTGAGAGCGATGTTATTGTGTACAATAACTGACTATCCGGCTTATGGCGACCTTTTTGGGCACACAGTTCATGGGAAAGAGGCTTGTCCATTGTGTGGGGAGGATATCGAGTCTGAATACTTGAAGTCTTCTCGTAAGTATGTGTATATGGGAAATAGGAGGTTCTTGTATCATGAGCATTGTTATTGCAAGATGCAGAAAGCATTCAATGGAAGACAAGAACTTCGTCAACCTCCTAGAATTTTGAGTGGGCATGAAGTTTATCAGAAAGTAAAGCATATTGAGATAGATTATGGGAAGAAGAGCGGCTCTAAATTGTCTACTCGTGGGTATAAGAAAAGATCCATATTTTTTGATAAACTTTCATATTGGCCTGACCTGGAGGTCAGGCATTGCCTCGATTTCATGCACATTGAGAAAAATGTCTGTGATAATATTATCAATACCCTTCTGAATGTTCCTGGTAAAACAAAGGATAACGCCGCAGCTAGGGAAGATATGAAAATGATGGGTATTAGGCTAGAGTTGGCACCACAGAAGAGAGGTAATCGTACATTTTTACCGCCTGCACTTTTACCCTTTCACGGAATGAGAGAAAAGAGTTCTGCATGCTTGAATGGAATTAAAGTGCCACATGGTTATTCGTCGAACATCAAAAGCCTAGTGACGATGCAAGACCTAAAACTCACCGGGTTAAAGTCACATGATTGTCACACTTTGATGCAACAATTACTACCTGTGGCTATTCGTTCCATTTTACCTGAAAAGGTAAGATATGCTATAACTAGATTCTGTCTCTTCTTCCAGTCCATATGCGAGAAAGTCATCGATCCCGATGACGCGGATTCATTGCGGGACCTCGTTGTAACCTCTCTTTGTCGGTTGGAAATGTATTTTCCACCTCGTCTTCACTATCATGATTCATCCGACCATTCACTTGGTTAGGGAGATTTTGTACCTTGGGCCCGTGTACTTGAGATACCAAGATCCTTCGAAAGATTGATGAAAGTCTACCAGGACTATACATCTAATCGGTATCGTCCGGAAGGTTGTATTTTTGAACGCGCTATTTTAGACGAAGCTCTTTCATATTGTTACGCTCATCTCTCCCCGAAGGAGTTGATTGGCGTTCCTAAGAATCGTCATAGTGACCGGATGACCGGAAAAGGTATTAGGGGCCGGGTTGAAAAAATTGTGACACGTGAAATGTTGCATTTAGCACACATGTATGTGCTAAACAACGAAGATGAGGTACAACCTTATATTCAACAACACAAAGATGAGCTCAAATACGATCACCAAAACAAGACCGAGAAATGGATTGCGAACGAGCATACGAAGACGTTTCCAGAGTGGTTTAGGAATATTGTCTTACGTTGTACTGATCAAACGGTGATGACATCTCTCCTAGGTTACTACGTCTTGGTTTAGGTCCAAATGCCGGGGTCACCTTTTACAACAGTTTTGCCATTAATGGATATACTTTTTACACACGCGAGCAAGATGAGTTAAGCACAATGCAAAATAGTGGTGTGAGTTCAGAATTTGAGGCAATGCACTTTGCTACTTCAAAAGATAAAAAGCCTATTTGGGGAAAATGCCTTTATTATGGTGTTATTCAAGAAATATTGGTACTAGATTACATTGATTTCACAATGCCTTTGTTTCGATGTAACTGGGTTGATAACAACATCCATTGTGTCCGAAAGGATAAGATGGGATTTACGTTGGTCAATCTGGGTAAGGTTGGCAATAATAAGGATGATCCTTTCATAATGGCATCCCAAGCTAAACAAGTGTTCTATGTCACCGATCCTATGGATAAGAAGTGGTATGTTGTACTGTCTATAAGGAGTAGAAGGAGTAGTCCATCCGATAATGGTGATGATGATCAGGATGTCGTTTTTGAGGGAATGGATCACTCTACCACTGTATCTTATTTCGACGATGTTGACACTGATCATGAGGACACTGAAAGCATCTATATGCGTGATGACCATGGTGAAGGTATTTGGGTTAACGAAGAAACTATGACATCCAAGAAACGTCCCCGATCCTGAGATAGTTCATCAGGACACAATGATATGGACGACCAACATTTTGAGTCATTTTCAGACCAATAATTTGATGGTTTAATTTATTGGTAAATCAATAATGGTCATTATATTGTTAAATAAAAATTCCCAAATTTGCATGGCATGGTAAATCCTGTAGCTTAGATATGCAGTGTTACAGGTTTGGACTGTAATGGAATTACAGTAATTTTTTTAAAAAAAAGGGTTCAACAATAACAACGGTTATATTTAAATTACCCGTTGTTAATACTTTCAACAATGGGTGTAGTACCTCTACCCGTTGTCAATGATTTTTTTGACATATTTCATTTTGGCGCAAATTTGGTGAAAATATATTACAACGGGTATATTTTAACCGTTGTAATAAACTTTTGACAACGGTTGACTTTTATTGACCCGTTGTTATTAACATATAACAACGGTTCTTCTTTGAGCACCCGTTGTCAATAGTTTGTCTTAATAAAAAACTAATTTAGAAACCCATACAACATGCCATACACAAACACACACAACATTATTAGTTCAACCGTTGGTATCCTGTGTTAATTCTTCTCTCTTCCTCGCTTTTTACATTTCGTCGCCGCCGCCGCCGATTTCCGACGCCTGATTCCGTTGCCTTCCCTTATCATCCTGCTCGTTCTCTTTATCATCATCATCAACAGGTATGTTCACTTTAATTTTGTGTTTCGTCATTAGGGTTTTAAGACGATCATCTTGTTTCTTTTTCATGCACCTGTTTATTTTTCGTCTTCTTTGTTATCTTTATCATCCCGCATCATCTACTTCACTCCTCTTATTAGGGTTTAGGATTTTAGAAGCTCAATCTGTTGTTTTAAATTTTCATTCCTATTAGGGTTCTAGATAATACTCTGCATGTACATTGTTAAGTTGTTCATTTCCAGCTATATCATTCATATTGGGGTTTTAGGATTATCATGGGTGAAAAACGTAAAAGAAGTCAAAAGAATAATGAGCCTGGTGATAAGCCTGGTGAGAGGGGTGCTACGAAGTGCCAGAAAGTCCTTGCAGCCTATAGCCGCTAAATGTACTGCTCCAAATAACATGGAGTGAGATGGGTTTCCCTCTGGTCCAAATGCGGGTCTTTTCTCCGGTTGATTGGTACTTGCACAAGACAGTTTGGCCTATCCATTTAGATGATTTTAGAAATTTGAATCCAAAATTGGCGGAGTTATACTTGGCTCGTGTAAAGGAAGGCTTTATTATACCCGATAAAAGCCATGATGAGTATTTAATGCATAAGGCCGCGGATGTCCACAAAAGTGGAGGTGTGGCGTTGCTAGGGATTGGTTGTATGTGGACAAGGCAACGGGGAGATGCGTAAGAGCCCACCGGAAAACAAGTGTCCCACCATCAAGCAGAAACAATGGGATCTTTTCAAAAGATGAGAACTACCGAGAAGTTTCAGGTTAAATATCCTCGCCTTTTAACGATTTACCTATCATTTTTTAATTAATGAGTCCTTTATATAATCTTTTTATTATCTCATCTACTTGCGCTTTTATATAATTATTTGAAGGCCGTTAGCGGAAGAAATCGTGCTAACATTTCATGCAAGAAGGGGAAATGGTATGGTTCTCGAGGCGATTCTGAAAGATAGAAGAGGACCTCGTAAGTAGCATGCATTATTCCCCTGTGAGACTTTATTTTTTTAATCACACTTGGACTTGAATTGATACACATTTACGTGTATAAATGTTACCATGTTAATGTGTAGGTGGCAAAGGGAGTGAAAGAGGTGTATCGGCATGTAACTTATAAAGAAGGGCACACGCCTAAAGGATCCCGGTCGTCGCGTGACAAATATGATGAGGAAGTTTTGGCCAACATAGTAAGCATTATTTTATTAAGACGAGTTCATTACTAACTTTATTATTTTAGTCACAAATATAATTTGAAGTTTATTTAATATATTATAGGACAACGTATTGAAAGAGGTAGAAGAAGGAAATTCATCCCAAAGTGGTCGTAATGACGTTCTTGCTAGAGCGATCGGTCGACCCGAACATCCGTGTCATTTGAGGGGCGTCCTGCTACACGGGTTGGAGTAACGAAATATTATGGGAAAACGAGATAAAGAAGAAAAGGAAGACTAAGTCCGAGAAGGTCGACATGGTAACATTTATTCTATTATTTTCATTTAAGTTCAATTCACATGTTATTGTTGGGATAAAAATTGCCGACACATTACATTCTTGGCAAGCAGCTTGATTAATGGCATCCGTACTACTAAAGTTGAATGTCGGAGGTAAGCTTTCCAAGAAGAAGTGAAGATGATGGAGGATGTCATTTCTAAAGGGGGTAATAATAAGGTACAACAGATTGGTCAAGAGGCCGCTACTTCCTTGGCAATACATGAGAAGGAAGTATCGGTCAACGAGATTCGAGAAAGATCGGTACCTAATAATGCTTTCAAGTTGTAACAACTAAAGCCGATCGTGTACCTAATACTTCCTTATTTTTCTTTTTTTTTTTTTTTTGGGTAAGATCGTGGGTGTGTTCACCGCCACTCTAATGCTATAACTTCCGACATGGTGCCATTGAATTGGTTAATTTTATTAGGTAAATAATGGGTCTAAAAAGGAGATGCAACTTGAGAAAACGGCCGATGGAAAACAAGATACATCCCCTTCAAGTCCGTTCCCTGTTTTCAGTAAGGTATGCATGAAGTGTTTAATTAGTTAAATTTATATGAATGTCAAGTTTGTGCAAAAATCGGCCCGAGACAAAGCGTTTTTGCAAAATCTTTTGAATGTCAAGCTGCGTTTTGCAAAGATATAATAATGTATGTGTATATTCTTCAGCCCGTAAACAAGAGGCCATTATTCTTGTCGACCCTAATAGAACCGAAAAGCCACATGCGTGTTGGCCGGGTCTCGTAGAAATGCACACCAAATCGCAGTTAGCAATGAAACCGTAGTTCATGGCGAAAAACTTTTGCCGAATCATACCAAAGTAGAGATAACTACAGTCTTACCACGCCATGAAAACTTGCAAATCGCCGTCCCGATTCGTGACGACATTACCATTCTCGGGAGATGCGCTGGAAGTTTCATCTAATGGCCTCGAAACTCACATCTACTTGGCGAAGATATCTCCGCCGCCTCGGCCAGAAATGAAAGCGGTTGGGGTTAGAAGAAATACCTTCATATATATGTTACATTTTTAATTGTTGAATGTTTTTATATGTTAAATTTATATGTTATTTTTTTGTAGGGAACAAAAAAGCCGGCTTTGGCGGATAAGCCTAAGTCCACAGACATGCCAACGACCTCGTCGAGACAACAACTTGATGAGGTATTTAATTAACTTCTCCATTTTTTAAAAATTAACCTCGCTCCCTTTATTTATATTTTGTCTGTATTTATAAAAAGCATGGTAATTTTGTGTAGGGGACAAAAAAGACCGATAAGCCTAAGTCCCCGATCCACTGCTACTACTACCTCATCATTGAAAGAGCAAAGTTGATGAGGTATTTAATTAAGTACGCTTTTATTTTTATTACTCCAACTAGGATATGTTAACTTTGGATTTTTTATTATTTTAATTATCTACTACATGTGTAGGCTGGTGGTAGTAGCACAAAATCAAAGACTCATTCTTTCCGGACTGAAAGTTAGGAGTTTAAACTCCACACAATATAAAGGGAAGGATTACATGCAAAAAGTAAGAACGATGACGATGATGAGATCGCATGAGGAGGTCGGCCATCGACATAGCCACCGAGCAAGTGATAGTTATTCCGCCGAGGAGGATATTCTAGGGGTCGAGCGCCAAGCGCTTATATCATGGGATCCGCTAGCCGTATGGGTGGGCCTAGACCAGATTGATATAGCACACATATTTGTTTGGATGAAGTAAGTTTCTTAATAAATAATTTCATAGTCTAATATTCTGACTACTAGATAGTATTTTAAATACCGGAATTAATACCGTAATAATGTAGGATATTGAAATTGAGAGTGATCCCGGAGAAGAATATTCCATCCGATCGACTGATTCCCGTGCCCCTATGTTTTATCTTTATTTATTCCGGATTTCTCGTTCGAACAACGGGTAGATTATATTGCTCAAAGAATTGGCTAACAACCAAGAAGTCGATTTTTGGCGCTTATAATGAAAAAGGGTAATAAACAAATTAATATTACGTTTCCCCTACAATTGCATTTTCATAACTAATATATGTACTTGTTAATAATGATGATGTCTCTTGATGTAGGACTCATTGGGTTAAAAGCCCATCATGCCGACAAGGAATAAAGTTTTTTCTGGTTGGATTCTTTACATCATCAACCAAGCGAGACTTTTAAGCACTTGATTAATATGTAAGTTTATAATACTTATTTATTTATAATAACATTTTCAATTTTTATTTATAGAAAAAAGCTCTTTCATATTTTTGCTTCTAAAAAAATTAGTTTCTGCCTCCTTTTTTATTTTTTAAAAAAAGGGCCTTTGAGAAGAAAAGAGCAAACGAAGATCAACCCACGAAAGATTCTGATGTTGGCCCCGATTTTATTACGATAACAGGGGTACGTGCTCAAATACAATAACATTAAGTGCAAAATCTGTGTTTAATACTAATACAATACCTAAAGTTCAAGATTCCGATGTGAGCCTTCTCTCTCCGTATTTTTATGTAATAATAGGCCCTCGCCACCGGATAGCATACAATGTGGATACTACGCTTTGTCGGTTCATGTTGAGATTATTAGGCGAAGATATCTCATTATTTCGTAAAAGGTTAGTAATAATTTAAACATGTGTTTATTACTTTTTTTTTTTAAATTAGAGCTAATGTTGTCTTGCTTGTCGCTATATATACCATGATGTTGCTAATGTTGTCTTGCTTGTTGCTATATATACCATAATGTCTTCTCTTTGTTTTTTCCGCAGATGCAATCAACCCGTCACAACAGATTGAGCAAAGACTCAAGTATAGATATAGACGAGGTAAGAGACATGTGGGGCAATTACGTCTTAGAATATAGAAATGCATGATACTCAGAGTTTAGATCAACTTATTAGTAAATTTTTTGTTGAAGTTAGGGAATGATTAGTTCATGTAAATTCAACTCCTTGTAAGTATATATATATATGATGCAGCTGCTGTTGTGGTTGAATTGAATCTATTGAGTTCTGATGAACCCAGCTGTGATTTATGCTGGTGCTGGTATATGGTGCTGCTGACATATGCAGGTTTTTGAATGGCATGAAACAAATTTAATTTTTCAAAACATTAGGAGTTCGTAATAAAAACGGTTACTAAAAAAAAACCGTTGTGAATACCTTTCACAACGGTTAATAAAAATAACACCGTTGTGAATGACATTCACAAATACCCGCGCATAATATTCAACAACAGGTTTTAATCAAAGAACCGTTGTTAAAAGTCTTCACAATTTTGGAGGTAAAATTACAACAACGGGTATTAAACTAAGAACCGTTGTTACTAACAATTTCAACAACGGGTATGTACCATAACCCGTTGTCAAAAGACTTCACAATTTTGGAGGGAAAGTTACAACAACGGTTATACATACGACAACCGTTGTTATATTATTCCCTCCAAAATTTTGAAACACTTTCCACAACGGAGAACACCCAACAACAACGGCTTTTAACCGTGGTGAATACTTTAGACAACGGTTTCATTAAATAACCAAACCGTTGTAAATACCTTCTACAACGGCCGCTTTAACAAAGTTCGCTTTTTGTTTTTACAACGGTTTTTACCCGTTGTTATAGGCTGTATCTGTAGTAGTGTCTCTTTCAACTTTGTTCTATCGCATACATCTAGGGTTTATTCTTCTTAACTCCCACTCACTTTCACATTCCTCTTTGCTTCAATCAAGCAAAAATGAATCTCATGAAGACCTCTCTTCATGTCATTCGTGATATTTTATACACTTAGTAAGAGTGAATTACTATAAAGTGATTGCAACATGTGGCAAAATCTCAATGTCTTGGGAAATTGGACTACCTAACCGTTCAATTGTTATCATATGCCTAACCTCTTTAGCGCATAAACAATTGATTTGGCCTTTCTCGAAGTGAGCCATTTGACGGTATCATATTGGAGTATTCTAAGTGTTTTTGAAAAACTCTTTTCGCAAAATTTTGAATTACTCTTGAGTAATTAAAAATAATATGTCATCTTCATGACGGAGGTCTCACTTTCGAAATCAAGACACTCTTGATAAAAATGTGACTTCCTTTTAAACTCGTAATATGAGTTTGCAACATGAAACCCCTTTTTAATATGTATGGACGTTAAGTTGTATAATAATCGCAAAAATCGTTGTAAGCTTATGTAGGTGAATTGGTAAATAATATTTCCAATCATTGCTATCAAATTCTTTCAAAGAAACCGCTTCCTATGAAAGAACGAAATGAGTATAATAATCAATATGGATGAAAGGATGAAGTGCGCGATGTCATACATTTATGAGAATGAACGAAAAATAGGAAAAATTAACATTCAATGTTTTAATTTTACTTGTGAAACATCTTTAACAAGTTTTAACATTTATATAATGATCTCCCACTAAATTATATAAATGATTCCAAGACCCAAATATTAAACAAAAACGAGCATCGCTTGGGCGAAACATCCCATAATTGTGTAAATTCGGTAAGTCACGTTGACTAATTCTACCTCTAGAACTCTTGGTCGACGAATTTCCTTAAATCCATCTACTAGCCCCGGAACATAAGACCGTCTTATATCCCGTTGAGTCCAACCAATTTTGGCGTGTGATAACCGTTTACCACCCTACTTACCCAAGGTAAAAAGAGAACACCCCGCTTGGGCGAGCGTGGCTCTAATGAACAAGAGATTCATAGGTGTTACTAATTGGTAAGGCTAATCTCAATTTTAGTTATGTGAGAGATCTTGTCATTTTAGTCATAAATTCCCTATAAGTGAACTAAGTCGGTGAATGTAAATGACGTGAATTGACAACCGCGAAAATAAAATGCATGTGAATGGCGATTTTGGCATGCGCGAAAAATAAAAACAAGCAAACAAGTAAGCATATGAAAAATCCTAGTATGGCCACCTAGTTAATAAAAACTAGTCTATTACATTTCGGAAACCAACTCCTTGGTCCCTTGCCTCTTCATTCCAAAAGTGGCTCCTTCTTGTGGGATTTGGAACACCTTCCAAAAATAGACTCCGTCTTATGGAAACGCCGGTAAGAATAACCATTACAATTGAATTACATAGCTATTCCTATTATACATTAATTAATAAAATAAATAAAACTATTAATTAATTACAAACCAACGATACGAGATCGTATTTAAATTACAAACACATCGATATTCCCATTCATTTCGGGTAATAACGATTAAAATAAACTAGGCCATACTAGGTACAACAAGATAAATACTTTAAATAAATGACAATCATTCATTCAACTTAAATAAATATGCTTAAAATGCTGTAAAATGATGCCAAAATCGCCCAATCCATCAATCGTTGGTATCCATCTCGGGTTTTGTGGATTTAATCGATTTTTAACATGTAAAGATCAATAATCAACTCTTAAATCTCATTTAAGTCCAAAATAATTTTCCAAACTGTTTTGAACCTCAAAATTAGTCCTCACTAATTTTATGATGAATAATTAGTTTGATTTGGTGATATTTTGCTAATTTAATCGGTAAAATCATAATTTTTAAGTAAAAATCCAAAATAATTTAAAAATTACCCAAACAATTGAAACAAAAATTTTGAGTATTCTGGAACACTCCCAAGAACACTAAAATGTCAGAAAAATTGCCCCAAAAATTCGGATAAAATTTATGAAGAAAAAGATCTTTATTTATCGGTTTTTAACCACTAAAACCAATAAACAACAAAAAAACGTGAAAACACATTTTAAATTTCACTTTTAATATTTAAATAATATTTTCAAATATACATAAATTTATCATGGGCAGGAACAAATATTTCGAAATTATAATTAATTTATTTCACTTTTATCGACTTTTATCTCATAAAATCAATAAACATGCAAAAAATTCAAACCAACTTTCAAACTTTTGCATATATTCAGTAGAAAGCATGCATGAAACACCATAAAAATTCTATGACCCGAATCAACTTTTAACTACTTTTAGTCAATTTTTAACTAAAATACGGCATTTTGACTCGGTTTTTTACCAAAAATCATTAAAAATAGCAAAATAACTTCATAAACCACCAAACTTTACCACAAATCTTTTGAGATCAGTAGATATGCATGTCCCAAAACTTTCGTGCTAAAACTTCTTCTAACACAATTTTTGAGTTTTTATAAATTATCTCATACTCCCTCCGTACCACACCAAAGGTAACACTTACTATAAACGGATGTACCACACCAAAGGTAACATTCCTTATTTGGCCCACAACATTACCAAATTATCCTTACACCCATTTCACATTTACACAAAATGCCCTTACATACCCCACCTACCAACTCACAATTAAACCCACAATTACATACCCCACCTATTTTTTTCCCTCTTTACCCTTACTTTTTCCACTTTTTCTTAAATACTCTATTTTACCCTACGTAACCTTTGGTGTGGTACGGAGGGAGTAATTTATTAATATGCTTAAAATCAACATGCAAATTACAAGCCTAAGCTCTGATACCACTTGAAAGATCATAGATCCATATTAGACTCTCTAATAAAAATTAAATCATCTCATAATTTATCATTTTGGTGATCTATGTAACATGCATGCAAATATAAAAGCATAAAAATGAAAGTTAAGGAAAAAATAATTTCCTTACATAGATTTTTATGGTGATATGGGCACAAACTAGATCACCATTCTAGTTTGTTCTTGAGCTAAATGAAGATGGATGATCCTTCTAGAAAAACCTTCAACAAGAAAGTCTCCTTCAAGTTGCACCCAAGAACTACACCCAAAAATTTATCTTACAAGTATTAACTAGATACTTGTAAAATTAACCCTTGATAATATGTAAATAATACTAACAATCTTAGTAATTATTTTATTTTGTTTACTAACTAATCTTAGTAAAAGCTTTTATTATTTTAGAGAGAAGTACCAACTTTTTGTTCACATACAAAATGAAGTAGTCAAGTAGTGTGCAAAAATGAACAACAATTTTGAGTAGTAGGAGGAAGTGGCGGGTGGAGTAAGGGAGTAGTGGAGTGTGGAAATTGTTTATTTTTATCAATCTTACATCCACATGTAAAATATAATTATAAGATAACTTGTGGAAGTATCACAAGTAAAGTGAAATGATTGTGTTTATAATCATCCACTATACTCCATTTACACGGTCCAATGTCCCATTTACGGGTCCATTTTGATTCTTATATTTGTCGCACAAATAGGTGTAAATTTTATTTAAACATCGCTTCATGTTTAAATGCTCCCAATTAATTTCGTCCAAATCTCTCCGTAAACATACGTGTACTGCTACACATATTATTTTACGTACTAATATTAATCAGATTAATCAATTAGTACAATTTTAGTGAATTAACAATTAATTAACTAAAACCCGTCTCCCATAATTTATTATTAAATTATCGCATAATTAAATAATAACTGTCTGCCTCGAGTTCGCAACTGAAAATCTCTCTAAAATAATCGACTAACCTTTTAGTCTATAAATCAAGGGACTAAATAAATTGTATCTCATACAATTAATTAGTTGTCAATTGGGGTTCGTTCCTTTAGGTGTGACCGAAAGTGGTCAGTTGATCACCGCCGTCGCACGACAATAACGTCAAACTCTAGTAAGCCAACCGTTATCGATTTACGTTAATCAACTGACGAGGATCGAATAATTAAATATCTGATAATATTCCTTTAATGAGATTTATTATGTAAACACACTATTGTGGAGGACACTAACTCCAACAAAAAATGCAAGGATTCATAGGCTCGCATTTAATCAAACATAACATGTGCATAAGTTGAAATCACAACAAGCAAGCAAATAAATTATGTGAACATATTAGATTAAGCATGAATCAATCCCCATGTTGGTTTTCCTTAATTACCCATTAATCCTAGCTAAGAGACTACTCACTCATTATCAAGTTTAACATGCTAACAAGGTTGTCAATCATATTTACAAGGCAAAACATGATGAACAAGTAAGAAAGATTAACAATAATTAAAACAAGGATTAAGAGAATTATACCTATGGAGATTCCAAAATAATAATGCAAAGAATAATTGAAGTACTTGATGATTGATGGAAGGTTGTCAATCTCCCAATAAACCCAAATGATCTTCTAATTACCCAATAATAAACCTGAATTACTCAATAATAAACTTGAACAATAATTAAGGAAAGATTAATGTGTAATTTTGTGGAAAGATTAAAGGATAATCTATTCTAATCTACTCCTAATCTAATCTAAGGAAAGTTGATTTAATCTCAGAAAGCTTGATGGTTTGATTATTACAAATGACGTATATATAGTGGTACATCATTAGGTTAAGCGAGGGTAGAATAGAAATTAACAATGCTAATTGTTGAGTTGAGGAAGTGCTCCTCTCCAAGGAAGATGCTAGTCTCCTTTTTGCTAGTATTCAAGAAATATGCGCGGATCGTGGATCACGTAGCAAGGAAAAGCTTCCTGTCCCGCAATACGTTCATCACGTGCTGAAAATGAGCATCCTGAGCCTCAACCCGAGCGGGTTGAATTTGACCCGAGCGGGTTGTGCTGTGTCCCGCTCCAGATAAGCTTGACCCGCGCGGGTTGAGCTGCTGTTCCCTTCCTTTTTGTTTTTAAGCCTAAGATGCCTCTATAAACTCTTTATTTATACCTCCATGGTCAGCATTCTTGCCTCCTCTTCATACTTAGTCCATCAAATATCGTCAACAAGCTTCGAAATATGCACGAAAAACGGGAATTTCCGCCTTAATATCTCCTTTCCTATAAAACATATAGAATGCACTAGGAAAGCAAATAGGAAGGTTTTGACGGATTAAATGGCCATGAAATGTTATAATAGTATGCAAAATAGGCCCATTTAGGGGACTAAATGTGCGCAATTATGAGTCACATCAGTTACTCGATCGAGTAAGTCGGTTTATACGGGTTTTTACTGGGTTTTATAGCAACGCGCGAAAAGGTTATATAAACATTTCCGTCAGTTTCTTTTACCTTTTTACTTTATTCCAAACCTTTTACAAAGAAAACAAAACTACGTTGAATCCTTCTCTCGCAGTGCTACCAAATCCAAGGGCTAGAGTCGTCGCATTTCAGAGTTCCTTATATCGCTGAGATCGTCGTATTGTCGGTAAGATCCTTGTACCATTTTTATGTCGATTCATTAGTTTTAGTTTAAACCCTATTTGGGTAAATTGGGGATTATTTGGAGTATTGTTGATTATAGATAGTAATTGTATGATTAAGTGATTATAGGAGGTGATTTGGTAGAGGAATGCTTTTGATCCGCTGCTTGCGTTAATTTTGGTGATTGCATTCCAGGTGGGTTTCTCTACTCAGTTATTCTGTAAATTGCATAAGATGGTTGTTGGTTGATTGGCATGTGATTACATAGTAATTGGTTTTGGTATTGTTGATATTGTAATTGGTTGTTGTTGATTGTCTATGGTTCGCGAGGTGCGCCCTCCGAGTGAAGTCATTTGCGGGAGTGGCTTCACGCCATTGATTCGCCCCTTGTGGTTCCCGTCACAAGGGGGATGTGCACATTAATGGATTGGGGCTATTTGGTCGATGGAGATGAGCGGGGCTTAGGTGGGAACGACTGTAGTCCCCTACTGGCGGCGAAGAATACCTGTTGCGATGGGTATTCTGGCAAGGCTACACACTTTAGCGTGTAGTCAGATGACTGGTGATATGACGGTGTTGGGGAATTGTGATTGTGTTTCTGTTTGTTGTTTTATCTTATATTGTTTATGTAGTAACTGACCCCGTTAAATGTTTTGAAAACTGCGGCGATCCATTTGGGGATGGTGAGCAGTTGTTTAGCACGTATGGCCTGGATGCGCGCGCGTTAGCTGGGGATGAGTCACCACGAGTCCGAGTAGTAGTCTTGCGTTGTAGTGTCATGACATTTTATTTATTTCAGTTGTTTTTGGTTTGGAACATTTGTATCGTATTCTATCAGTTTTGGTATTGTTCTAAACACTTCAAATTTATTTACTTAAAAGTACATTTTATGATGGTCCCTTTTGATTATCGTGCCTCGGGAAACCGAGATGGTAGCATTCTCATGCATTAGGTGGTCTTGGTAAGGCACCTTGGTGTATGGGGGTGTTAAAAAGTGGTATCTGAACGATGATTTTGGAACCTGTAACTAATGAACCCAATAAACTTAGAGCGTCAAATTAAAATGAACCCGGGTAGGAGTTGTTCAGAGCTAATGCAAAGGCTTGGGAGACGTCCTAAAGTCGCGAACTAGCCCTACAACTTTGAACCGGTCACTATGGGGTGTTATGGGATTGCTATGTATTTCTTAGTGTTCATATGCATATGTTGATTGATGTATATGATGGATGTTGTGGTGGAAAAGATGAAAGTAAATGTTGCATGACGATATGAATAGTGGTTTAAGCATGTATATATGACGGAAGTGAATTTATAATGTGGCATTTCTAGTAACATGTGAATGAGTTATAATGTATAATATGTTTTTGTTTCTACGAAAAGCTATAGAGTTAAAGGCATTCGGGGAGTGTAGCATCGTTAGCATGACTCGATCGACCACTGGGCACCGGGAGATGGAGAATATCTTGGGAGTGGTACACTTTCCGAAAGAGTTTAAGGTAGAACAAGCTGCATTCTACCTGAGAGATGCAGCTGGGGAATGGTGGGACAAGGTAAAGGACAACGCCTTAGAAATCTATAGGAGCCCGGGTAATACTGCAATCCCGTGGTCCGAGTTCAAGAGAGATATGAGGAAGGAGTTTGTTCCCGATCATGTTAAACTCCGTGATGAGTTTGATTCCTTCAAGATGACCGGATATTTGATGGTGACCGAGTACTATCACAAGTTCAATGAAACGGCTAGATATGCGAGGACATGTGGCTAAATCAGGAGAATTTAGCACTTCGCTTTGACTTATCAGATCATGGAGAAGCTACCGACAGGGACTCTTACCGATGTGAAAGAGGCTTATGAGAGGGCTGGACGAGCTGAGAGGTTGGTTGAGATGGCCAAGGAACACAAAGAGAAGGGTTCTGAAAAGAGAAAGGCTGAGAGTGATGGTGGTGCCCAATCTAGCTACAAGAGGGGTAACCACAACCAGGCAAGGGTTTATTCTTCGGGATCGAGCTTTAGTGGAGGATCTTCCTATGGGCGTGATCGTGGTAGTAGCAGTAGTTGGGGTATATCGTGTTTCAACTGTGGCAGTATGGGTCACAAGAGGCATGAGTGTACTAGTGTAGTGGGGAGAGGTTTTCAGTGACCGTCAAAGGGGAGCTTTTCACAGGGACCAACGCATAGCTATGCTAGCAACTGACCAGCTGGGTCATGGAACAGTCAAGGAGGGCAGAGTAACAGCGGTAGTTTGAACCACAATGGCGGTAATTCTTATCAGAAACTAGCAGCTAACAACAATCAAGGGTCAGCTGCTACGCCTTCTACTTCTGCCAGCACAGTACACGGGGGTGGACAAAAGAGCAGTGGCAAGCTGTTTATGATGGACAAGAAAGCTGCTGAGGATGATGCACACGTGATCACCGGTAACGTTTCCACCTTTGTTTTGTTTGATTCAGGGGCGTCACACTCATTTGTATCATCAAGCCATGCTAAGTCTATGGGTTTGGGAGAGTTTGAGTCTGTAAAAGATGAGGTTTTTATACCGTCGTGTGAGTCAGTGTCTTATGGGAACTTATATAGAGGGGAGTCCATGGTTATTAGACAAGTTAATCTTCCAGTTGACTTGTTGAAGTTTCTTATGGATGGTTTTGAGATGATAGTCGAGATGGACTGGTTGGATAAGCATAAGGCTAGGATATACTGTCACCTAAAGAAAATTTCTTTGAGAGGTCCTAAGGGGGTTAGTGTGTCTTATCGTGGGTCTGTTATCAAACCCAAAGTCAAGGTAATTGCAGCGGTGACCTTAAAGTCTTACTTGAGGAAGGGGTGTCCTTTGATCCTATGCCATGTGAAAGATACAAGTGTGGTGGAACCGACAGCAGCCGAGATACAAGTGGTGGGGGTGTTTCCAGATGTTTTTTAAGATGAGATACCTGGTTTATCACCGAAGAGAGAGATAGACTTCAGTGTGGAGTTGAAACCAGAGACGTGACCAATATCTAAGGCCCCGTACCGTATGGGTCCTATGGAGTTAGAGGAGCTGAAGAAACAGTTGATTGTTTTGGGGGATAAGGGATACATTATGTAACACCCCACGGTAATTGAAGAGGTCCAGTGATAGGCTTAAATGACTAGTGCTTAATGGGATTGGAAGTACTACTCATATCAACAAAGTGCACTTTCTTTTATGGTCATTCATGCGAAAGAAGTCCAAAGTTAAGCGTGCTTGAATTGAATGGGAGTAGTCTTAGGATGGGTGACCTTCTGGGAAGGTTCCTGGGATGCACATGAGTGAGGACAAAATGCGCTATAAAGGACCCGTGTTGATCTGTGGGCCATGTACACAGCCTGGTGAGCTATCATAAGTAACCGCTGCCGACCCGGTTTGGGCCGGGGTGTTACACATTAGACCAAGTGTATCGCCTTGGGTTGCATCAGTCTTGTTTGTGAAGAAGAAAGATGGGAGTTTGAGGTTGTGTATAGACTATAGCGAGCTGAATCGTGTCATAGTGAAGAACGGGTATCCTTTACCAAGGATAGATGATCTTTTTGACCAGTTGAGTGGAGCAGCTGATGTCTTTTCAAATATTGATCTAAGGTCGGGTTACCATCAGGTGAGGATCCGGGATGAAGACATACCAAAGACAGCGTTTCGATCGAGATATGGTCACTAAGAGTATGTAGTGATGCCGTTTGGGTTGTCTAATGCACCAGCAGTGTTTATGGATCTGATGAACTGGTTTTCAGCCAGTACTTGGATCAGTTTGTGGTGGTGTTTATAGATGACATCTTAGTCTACTCCAAGACTAAGGAGGAGCATGAGGGGCATTTACGATTTGTGTTGCAAACTCTCCGTGACAACCAATTGTATGCTAAGTTGTCTAAGTGTGAGTTCTGGTTAGAAAAAGTGGCTTTTCTGGGTCATGTGATCTCTAAGGAGGGTGTAGTTGTGGATCCATGCAAGATTGAGGTAGTGTCTAACTGGGAGGCACCAAAGAATGTGGCCGAGATCAGGAGTTTCTTGGGTTTGACAGCATACTATCGACGGTTCGTGAAAGACTATTCTAAGATCGTCAGACCTATGACAGCATTGACGAGGAAAGAGAACGTGTTTCATTGGGATTAAAGTTGTGAGACGGCGTTCCAAACATTGAAGGAGAGTTTGACCATAACTCCAGTCTTAGCTTTACCTGAAGGGAGTGAGAACTTCGAGGTGTATGCAGATGTTTCAAAGAACGGGTTGGGTTGTGTGTTGATGCAAAACGGGAAAGTCATTGCCTATGATTCTAGGCAATTGAAGTCTTATGAGGAGAACTATCCGACACATGATCTAAAGTTGGGTGCAGTTGTGTTTGCTCTCAAGATTTGGAGACACTATCTTTATGGGGGCGACCTTTAAGGTGTTTTATGATCACAAGAGCCTCAAGTACATCTTTACTCAAAAGGAGTTGAACATGAGACAGAGGATATGGATGGATCTTATAAGAGACTATGACATGGATATCATATATGATGAAGGGAAGGCTAATGTGGTGGCCGATGCGTTGAGCAGGAAGAGTGTGCATTCTCTATGCACGGCTATGTCACTGATGAGGCTGACAGATGAAGTGACCAAGATGAGTATACATGTGATCCATAAAGGGGATGCTAGAGGTGATTTGACAGTTGAGTCAGATCTTTAGGATGATATTCACATGAAACAGGCTCTTGATCCTAAGATTCAGGAGTGGCGAGCTGGAATAGAGAAAGGGACGGTGTCCCGGTTCTTTATTCATTCAGATGGGAGTGTTTGGTTTGATGGGAGATGGTGTGTACCCGTATTAAGTGTTGATAAAGGTAATTATGACAGAGGCTCATTGTACACCGTATTCAGTACATCCAGGTGGTGACAAGATTTATAGAGACCTTAAGAACATGTTTTGGTGGCCGGGGATAAAGAGGGAGACGGCTGAGTTTGTGGCAAGATGTTTGACTTGCCAGAGAGTCAAAGGGGAACAACGAAGATCGAAAGGTAAGATTCAGTCACTTGAGGTACCTGAGTGGAAATGGGAACCTTATCTATGGATTTCATCGTGGGTTTACCAAGGAGCCAGCAAGGTAATAACATGATATGGGTGATCGTCGATCGTTTGACCAAGTTAGCTCATTTTATTCCCATGAAGGATATATGGACTAAGGTGCAGTTGGCAAACAGCTACAGGAAGAATGTAGTGAGGTTACATGGAGTACCAAAGGATATTGTGTCAGATCGAGATGCGAGATTCATTTATCGATTTTGGCAAGAGTTGCAGGAACTTATTGGGACTACCTTGAAGACGAGCACTGCATTTCATCCTATAACAGATGGGCAGACAGAGAGGACCATCAAGACCTTGGAGGACATGCTGAGGGCTTGTGTGATGGAGTTTGGTGGTAGCTGGGAAGATAAGTTGGATCTGATAGAGTTTTCTTACAACAACAGTTACCATATGAGTATTGGGATGGCTACGTTTGAGGCTTTGTGTGGGAGAAGATGCAGGAGTCCGATTTCCTGGGATGATAGCGCTGAGGCAGTGGTTCTAGGTCCACAGATGATGTGTATAGTGGAGCGGAAGACTTAATTGTGAATTCAAGTGAGGCGAGAGATCCGAATGCACTAGGTGCAACCCGACCAAATCGTGTCACTTGATGCGTTTTTGCGGAAGCGGAAGACTTTTTGTTTGTTTTTGTGTTTTTCTTTTGTGCAAGAATAAAAGGGATATTTGTTTCGATATCTTATAAAGAGATCGAATCAATGGGATATTTGCTGTCGTTAGACCTATAATGATAACAATGGGGGAATTACTCGAAAACGCGTCAAGTAATTTAACTCAAACTTCAGAACACGTCCTTGGTTTAAGGCAAGACTCGAACTCGTTGATGTGACCATAATTAGCGCATATTTAGCCCCCGAATTAGCCTTGTTCCCATGCTTTTTAGTGCATATTTGGGTCATTTATTGTCTTTAGTTCATTGTTTTGTATATTCTTTGAGATTTTGATCCCTTGGTAGGAAAGGAGTGCAAATCTTGCATTTTCATGGCAAAACGAGACTAAATTGATTGAATTCAATGACCAAGCATCAAGGAGAGACAAGATTAGAAGGCCTTTGTACATATTATGGTGGATGAGCAATGTTGAGGAAGGATCCTTCCATCCCCAAGGAAATCCCCAAGGATTTATGAAGAAAAGGGAAGAAAAGAAGAAGGAACAAAGCTGAGCAGCAATCCGTGCGGATTGCCGTGAATCCGCCCGTCCTCCACAGCACAATCCGTGCGTCTTCTGCCAAAGACGCCCGGGCAGCAGCCACCAGAATCTAGCCGTCTTCTCCAAAAGACGCCCGTCTTCCCCTGCTACAATCTGCCCGTCCCGACACCAATACGCTCGGATTCTAGTCCAGCACAATTTCGTCTTCTTCAAGCATCCGTGAAAGAAGCCCTTCCTTCGAAAAATACCGGCGTCTCCCTGCTCAATCTAAAAAGTGTAATTACTAGTTTAGCCCTTAGTTAACCCTAATGCATCCACCTAATTTCCACTATAAATACCCCATTAGTCTAATTAGAAGAGGAGGTTCTTCTAATCAATTATTAGAGTAGTTAATATCAATCAAATCTCTCTTTAGTGTTGTAATCGACAATTAATCAAGTTTTAATACAAGTTTTATTTCCTTAATCTCTCTTTTGTTCATCCTTTATTTTGGGTAATTGAAGATTATTTGGGTTATTATTGGGAGATTGACAACCTCTCAATCAAGCATCAAGTACTTCTTTTATTCTTTGCTTTATTATTGGAATCATTAATAGGTATAATTCTCTTAATCTCTTTTTAATTATTGTTAATTACTTTCATTTATTCATCATGTTTCATTTTGTTGGTATGATTGACAACCTTGCTAGCATGATCAACATGATAATGAGTGAGTAGTGACCTAGCTAGGGTTAATGGGTAATTAGGGGAAACCAACATGGGGAATGATTCATGCTTAAATTAATATGCTTTCATGGTTTATTTGCTTGCTTGTTTTGATCTCAACTCATGCACATGTTATGTTTGATGAAATGGGAGTCTATGAATCCTTCCATTTTTTACCCATCACCTATCTTTTCAATGAGACTTGTAAGACATAAACCAACTCGAGTCTCATTAGACCATGCATGTTGTTGAGTAGGAAAGACTAAGTCGACTTGTAGGTGTTGTACAATCTAATCGATTCGGCTACGGGACCCAAACTTTCCTAGGATTGTAAGATATAACCCAACTCAATCCATCACAATAATAATTGCTTGCTTATAATTTGAGAACATGTTTGTATGATCAATTCCCATGATTCCCCTATGACCCCATGACACCCTAGTGCTTTTTATCAATTGTTTACAACCATTTTAATTCATCTTGCTTATTTACTTTCATTGCTATTTAGTTAGTGACCTTCTACATCAACCCAAATTGTGACACCCCTAAGACACCAATAGTTTCAATAGAAATCTCATCTCAATTCCCGTCCCTTGGGATCCGACCTTTACTTCCCTCTTTACTAATTGTAGAGTTATTTCTGAAGCTATAAATTGTGTTTTGATTCGGACGTGACCCAACGACAACATCTATTCAATTGTGAACACGAAACGGACCGATCAAAAATGGCGCCGTTGCCGGGGACGGTGTTAACTTGATTTAGATTTTCTTATATTGTTATTAGTTGTGTCTTTCTTTGCCTTGGGGAAGTAAAACTCCTCAAGGTTTGTTCTCATTGTTTTCAAGTTGTTTGATATTTTGCATGTCTAGAAGGTCACAAGGTGATTTGTTACCTTTTGATCGTGAAATTGAAAGAACTTTGACAAACAATAGGAGATTTGCCAGGAGGAATTTGAGAGGTATTAGTGAGGTTGTGGATATTCAACCAACTATTGAGTTCATCAACCCTTTTGCAAGAGAAGGTGAGGAGAACCCAACACAAAATACCCCACAAAATCAACCCACAATGCCTAAGTTTTCATCACATTCCGTACCCACCGAGGAGAACCTACCCAATGGTACTCCCACACCACAACATTTGACCGGAAATTTTATTGCCAAATCCGCCTTTATCCAATTAGTCGAAAGGAGCCAATTTGGGGGGATGCCTAGTGAAGACCCTCATTCTCATATGGAAACCTTTTGTGATTATTGTGATGCGATTTCTCAAACTGGTGTAACTCAAGACCAAATTCGATGGGTCTTATTTCCTTTTTCTCTAATTGGCACCGCGAAACAATGGTTGAAGGGCCTTGATAAGGCTACTCTCGGAATTGATTCTTGGAAGAAGTTGGCTCTAGCTTTCTACAAAAAGTTCTACCCACCGAAAAAGACTAACATGCTAAGAGCTCAAATTACGGGTTTTAAGCAAAGGGATGAAGAATCTTTGTATGAAGCTTGGGAGCGGTTCAAGGGAATTTGTCGCTCATGTCCTCACCATGGACTTAGCGAGTGGTTCTTGGTACAACAATTTTGGAACGGTCTATATGAAGATTCAAGGAACATTCTCAACATGGGATCAAATGGAATGTTCACCGAAGTTGATGACAATCAAACATGGAACAAGATTGAGGAAATGGCGGTCCATAACTCACAATATAGTAGACCTCGCAAGGCTACTAGAGGAGGAAGGCATGAAGTGGACTCCGTTACTCAATTGGGTGCTCAACTTAGTGCTCACATTGACACAATCAATTTGAAGTTTGAAAAAGCTATGGCTAGACTTGAAGAAGCCTCAAAATCACCAAAGCATCATGTTAATGCCATGACGACATCCTCATCAATCCCAAGTGGGATATGTGAGAATTGTGGAACTTTGGGACATGACCAAAGTGAATGTAGGGGAACAAATGAACAAGTGAATGCTTTCCAAGCATACAAGAGTGGTACCCCTTATTCCAACTATTACAATGAAAACACCAAATTCCATCCAAATCTCTCATACAAAAGCCAAAATGTTCAAAACCCTCAAACAACATACACTCCACCTCCCATGAGAAACCAAAATCAAATACCCTTTTACAACCAAAACCAAGGTTACCAAAATCAAAATCCATACAATCACCAAAATGACCAAGGTTTTGATGTTCAAAAAGCGGTCCTCCAAATGCAAAAGAATCAACAAGAATTTTTCACTCAAATGCAAAAAGTTAGTCAAGCAAAGGAAACCACCATCAACAACATTCTAGCTCACACCAAAATATTGGAAACCCAATTGACTCAACTAGCATCTTCAAGCTCACAAAGACAAAAGGGGCAATTACCACCTCAAATTAATCCCCCAAGACATGAAACGGTTAGTGCCATTCACTTGAGAAGTGGTACAAGGTATGAAGCACCGAAGAAGCAAGTTGAGGATGAAGTTGTGGAAGCTAGTGATAAGGAAGAAATTGTGCAAAACTCCAAAGATGGAGAATCATCAAAAGAAGAAATTTCAAAGAAAAATGAAGACAAGGTCAAGGAGAAGGAGCCCATTGTGATTAGACTTCCTTTTCCAAGTCGTCAAGCCAAGCCCAAATTTGATGACCAACTTGGAAAGTTTATGGAAATTGTGAAGAATTTGGAAGTCTCAATTCCTTTCACGAAATTAATCAATCACGTGTCGGCCTATGCAAAATACATGAAAGACATCCTCACAAAGAAGAAGTCGATCCGGAAGCTTGAGACTATCGCCTTCACTAAGGTGAGTAGTGCAATACTTCAAGGGAGTTCACCTCCAAAACTCAAGGATCCGGGAAGCTTCTCAATACCGTGTACCATTGGCGACACCACAATCAACAAAGCCTTATGTGATCTAGGGGCTAATGTGAGTGTTATGCCGTACTCGGTGAGTAAAAGGTTGGGGATGGGAGAGCTTAAATGCACCAATATCACACTCCAAATGGCCGATAGATCGACGAAGACACCATTATGGATATAGGAAGATGTCCCCGTACGAGCTGGGAAGTTTTTCATCCCGGTGGACTTTGTCGTTGTTGATATGGAGGAAGATTCCAACACTCCAATCATTCTAGGAAGACCCTTCTTACACCGCGGGTGCGGTGATTGATGTGAAACATGGAGAGCTCACTCTAGAAGTGGGAGATGAGAGTATAACTTTTAATCTTGACAAGACTATGAGAGCTCCCCGTTTACATGAACCGTGTTTTATGATCGATCATTATAGTCGGAAGGATGAAAGGAAGAAGTCGGAACTCCAATGGAAGAAGAAAATTGAAGATGCTCTATTCAAAGAGCAAGTGAATTGTGACAAAGAGAGCTTGCAAAGCTCACCAAAGTCAAGCAATGAAGAAGATGGCCTCATTGGCCAAGAAAAGGAAATGGGAAAGTTGTCTCCATCAAATCAAGAGATTTTCAATGATCAACTTAATGAAGTATGTGGTCTTTGGGACGACGAATTTGAAGGGATTTTTAATCCCTACATTGGTAATGCCATTGATCAAGACCGACAACAAGGGACAAGGTCTATTGAAGACCTCTATCATGATAATGAACAAGCTTTTGATTACTTTTTCAAGGTGTTGAGCAACATCAACAACACCTTGAACATGCCCCCTTGACATCTCATCAAGAATGAGAGTTTGGTGGAGTCCTCCCTAAACCACCATTTGTAAATACTTCTAACTCCCTAACTTGCATTTCAATTCTTATATTGTATTTTTTGTCATTCTTGGATTTTTATACTTTGATCAAGATAATTATCATGTTTGAGAGAAGTGAGGGAGGGACTAATAATTTCAATTAATGTTTAGTGCTTTAGCTTAGTGTGGGGATAGAAATTGCCTAGGCTATCCATGCCTTAGTAGTGCCCCCACAATGAAGAACACGAGATATAAAGAAGAATGGAAAAATGACAAGGGATATGCAAAGTACACGGATGGAACTGAATCCGGGTACAAAGGGGTCGAATCCGAGCGGATTCAGGAGAATCCGCCCGTCTTCAGGCAATCCGGCATATTGGGTAGAAAACGCCCGTCCTCCATGAGCTGAATTTTTGAAATTTCTGACTGTCAATGAATCCGGGCGTCCTGCATTCAAATCCGCCCGTCTTATTGGCTGAAGAAAACAAGAAAAATCCCTGTAAAGGAATCCGCCCGTCTTCTGTAGAAGATGCCCGTCCCATGTTTGCAAATCCGAGCGTCTTCACTGAAAGACGCCCGTCTTTAGGCGAGTTTTTCCCAACCCAGAAAAGGCCAAATCCGGGCGTCCCGAGCAGAAACCGCCCGTCCGGCCCCTGCATTTCAAATTTTTCGGGTTTTATAAACCCCCTCCCACATTCATTTCTTCTTTCCTTCATTCATAACACTACTCATACCTTCAAAACCCTCATCCTCTCCATCACAAAAACAAGATTCCTCAACAACATTCACCAAAATCAAATCAAAACATCCTTTTAACAACAAATCAATCACTCCTCTTTCAAACAAAAATCAAAACCAAGCACAAAATCTTCAACCTTTGAGTCGATTTTTGAATTCATAAAGGCAAAGCCTTTCATCTTTAAATCGATTTGGGTGCACTAGAAATTGAAGATTTTTCACTCTTTTCTTGGTTTATTCATCAATGGCAAGGACTAAGAGAGCAACAAAAGCAACAAAGGCAAAGGCACCAAAGGCAAAGGCACTCTCATCAAGACAAAAGAGTCTTCAAGCAAAGAAAGCATTGGCTATGGTGGTAGCTAACCCAAACTTGGAAGTGCAACAACAATAACCTCCCATGGAAGCAACAACATCCTCTACTCCGGAAATTGCTCAACTTTCGAATTATCCGGAGGTAATTTTCATTTCCAAATCCCATAGGGACACTTTTGCCAAGTTTGCTAGGAAATCATTTCTATCCACCAAGTTTATTTGTGAAGATACCTTAGATAAGTTGGGTGTCCTTGAGCAAACTACAGCCTTCTTTAAAGCCATGGGGTTGGAGAAATTGTTTAAATAAAAAGAATTGACATACCCCTCCCTTACCTTAGAATTTTTGAGTTCTTTGAAAGTTAACAAGGTTGAGACTATGGAGACCATCGAGTTTCATCTAGCTAATGTTAGTAGGCGCATCTCCTTTGAGGAAATGGGTAAAGCTTTGGGTCTTAGTGATTCACCGAGTTATTTTAAGAATGTTGGCATGTATGACCCCGACCCTCTTTGGGAGGCGATTTCCGGAAGGAAATTTGAAGACTTTCATGCTAGTCGTGCTCTATTAGTCCACCATCCGGGCATTAGAGTATGACACAAGGTCATAGGGAACACCATCATTGCAAGAAAAGACACCAACCATTTCACCAAACTCGATTTTGTTCTTCTTGAGTCGGCTTTGAACATTGGAAGGGAATTCACCAAGCCTTTCAACTCTCTAAGGCTTTTGGTGGATAGATGGCTAAATATTGATTGTGGGAAGAAAGGCACCACCGTTATTGTGAATGGAGGCCTAGTCACTATCCTAGCTAAATACTTTGATCCAAACTTCAACAAAGATAACAAGTATGAGGCGAAAGAGGGTGGTCATCTCATTGATAATAATACTATGATATACAAGTACAAGTGGGTTACCCATAACCCTCTTGACACCAAGTATGGATGGCTCACTAGTGAGGCTAGATCTTTCACTTTGCCTTCAAAGATTTGTCGATTAAGTGTCCACCGGACCAACTATCTACTTCCCCTTTCAAAAGAGGCCGAGTACATTATCCGACGACAAAAGGGTGAAATTGAAATGCCCTCCTCTTCCATTGTCACACCAACCTATCCTTTCGAGGACCAAGAGTTCAAGCCGGAAGGTGTTGAAGCAAGAAATGATTATTTGACTCTTCTCATGCAAGAGATGCACAAGCAAGCTTTCTAGGATCGGAAAAATGCTTACTTAGCCCAATATCCACCCCTCCTTCATTTAGCTAGGCAAGGACTACTTGACCCATCATGTTCTTTGCCTAGTTGGGCGGATAGGGAAGTCTTCTTTCCGAGTGCATCTAGGGTTGTTCCGGGTGATAATGAGGTTGTCGGTAATGAAGAGGTTGATGATAACATTGATGAAGAAGCTAGTGAAGAAGGAGAAGAGGATGATGAGCAAGGTGAAGAATAAAGTGAAGAAGAAAGTGGCGATAAGACCATTTCTAGTGAGGAAGGTGATGATAATGATGATATGATGGAAGATTAGCAAGCTTTAGAGGCTCCTACCCTCTTGAGGTTTGTCTATTTCTCTCTTTGTTCTATTTATTAATCTTGATCATTATTGGAGTAGTCCTAGCACCATTGAGGACTAACACCTCGGCCCCATTGAGGTGTTCTCATTTTATTGTTCCCACCTTTCAAAATCCAAAATGACAAAATTAGTTTCATGCATTGCATAGTGTGTGCATGAACTACACCCATCCTTAGGACATTAGCAATAATGTCTAGATCGGTTTGGGGAAGTCCATTCATACACAACGGGAGGTAATCTAAATTATCCTCTCCGTCATAAACAAAAACCATGCATCATGTAGTATAGATTAGTGTAGCTTGCATTTAGTGTAGAAATCATGCATCATGTTTGCATAATTTCCCATCATTTTGGCCATTGAGGACAATGCCCATATTAGTGTGGGGATGGGGAATTCTAACTTAACTTAACCTTTATTCAAAAATCCAAAAAAATTGAAAAATTTCGAAAAACCAAAAAAATTTGAAAATTGAAAAACCCAAAAATATGTTTATTTCATTTCTTAGTGTAGTCTTGTATATATATTGTGTTTGTTCTATCCTTGTTCACATTGATTGACTACGCCACATCCGAGACATGAGGATCATGAAGACCGCATGGTATGATCTTTCCAATCTCCTTTTTCCTCTTTATGTTAATGACTATGTGGCTTTATTTTGATTGATGCGGTATAACAATGTGAACTTAGGACTTGCATTTAGTTTATATGTCATATTATTTGATAGAATCACTTGCATTAGGATGTATATAATAGTTGCGACATGGCATATAGTTGCATTTAGATAAAATATTTTGAAAAGTGCCTAATTGAGAACTTTGACAAGAGCAACTAAGCCATTACAAATACTTTTTCAACTTAAGACTTTGCCTACAAGAATGGTTGTAAAACACCCTAGATTGTGTCATACTAGTGTCTTTTGACCCATGACCCAAAGCCTAGTCAAGGGTTTCCATGTGAATCACCTATTCCAACCCCGTGATGCGATGTGGACTTGGTTAACTTGTCTAGGTGACCTTGATTGACCTTGTGGTAAGGCAACCCAAAAATACTTTCTATCAATAAGTTTGAAGTGCTCATTTCGAAGATTTTGTCATGTGGAAGTAATTTATTGCCAAGGAAACCTCAAATGTTATGAAATTATGAAATGTTGAGAAATTTTAGTTGTTTTGATGGAGGTGTACCACTTCGATGTGCTTTGGAGAGGGATCCATTGAATTGGGTCCCCACACTGTTGTGAATTCAACCGCCCAGAGACAGAGTGACTATCACCCCGAAAAGCTATTGTCTAGAGGTTAACCGGTTGCCTAATAAGCGATTGGCGAAAGCAAAGGACACTAGCCCGGAAGGGACAAACCCCATCTTAAATTTTTGAAATGTGAAAGTTAAATGAGGACAATTTTGAATACTAGTCATATCCACCTTTGTTTATAACGATTTAAGCATTTCATTCCCAAAAAGCCTTTTGTCAAGCCACTTTGTCGAGCTTGGGATGATCCATGACCTTTACTTTTGTAGAGAATTCGAGACTTGTCATGTCATATGCTACTAGCATCATAGGGATCATCATTCCACCACCATCCGATCGCTCTTGACGAAAGCATTTGGAAATTGAGGACGAAAGTAGTCTAGTTTAACACCATTTGGAGGTGATTTAGTGCCATCCTCTTAGCCTTAGTAATTTGTTGAACTAGTATTTGTGAAGGATTATATGCTCTTAAATTTGTTCTCTCTTAGTTGCCTTCGCCACTTGATGAGGAAGTGGCTATTCCTTTTGTAGATGCATCCATTATTTGATTTTGTGTGCTTAATGTTTGGATGTGTCGCCATTTTGGCAAGACCCACCTTGCCTTTCAAGAAGGAATCCTACCTCATGGTTGTCTTGTTGTGAGTTGAAGGGGCGGAGTGAGATCCGCTAATTGTCTCATATCGGCTATGTTATTAGGTTAATTTAAATAATGGTCCTAGTCTTTGTCACCTCTTTTCTCGGGACGAGCAAAGGTTCGGTTGGGGATATTTGATGTGACCATAATTAGCGCATATTTAGCCCCCGAATTAGCCTTGTTCCCATGCTTTTTAGTGCATATTTGGGTCATTTATTGTCTTTAGTTCTTTGTTTTGCATATTCTTTGAGATTTTGATCCCTTGGTAGGAAAGGAGTGCAAATCTTGCATTTTCATGGCAAAACGAGACTAAATTGATTGAATTCAATGACCAAGCATGTAACACCCTGATTTATGAAGGAGCCTTTAGCAAGACATTCCCTAATAAACCGGACTGTTACCATCTCGGTTTCTCGAGGTAGTGATGAACAAATTAAACTCCAAGGCAAATTATATAATTACTTTAATTTAACTATTACAAAACCTCTTTTACATCAAATTACAAAGAACTAACATAAATGAAAGTGAAAGTCTTCTAAATGAGGATCTAGTTACTAAGTCTTCTGATCCAGTGTCTCACGCCCATCAAGCTCCCATCCTATCTCATAACCTGTCAAGTCTGCTCCCCAATATTTGGATCATCACAGGTGTTCACAAATACACAGGGTCAACCACGAGGTTGAGTAGGGAATACAATGAAACAACAAAGTATGATATGCATGCTCCTCCGTCACCTCCATCTCCATCTCAACTCATATCTCATAACCCGTACAACCCAACCATACCGATCCCCAGAGACTATATATCGACCGTAGCCGATCCGCCAGCTCGCGATTGAGGACACCAGGGCAAGTCTGCAGAACCCGCCCGGGCCTTATCACAACATCATCATCACCACACCACATCACCACAACATCCTCCATCTCCAATGCATATGAATGCTCAAGAAATTAATGCAACACAATATGTATATCGTTGAACTGGTAAATCATAGAATCATGCCTTCTATCGAATGTTGTGATAATATACTCAATACGATCAATTCAGTCAAGCACATTCCAGGATATGAATCATAACATGAATCAACAACCACGAATCACGTCAACGTTCACAGTTTGGTCATATGAAACACAAACAAGTCAACACAATTCAACAACAACGATAATAAGTCAAGTGTATTTCCCTACCTCAGTACCGCAGTCAAATAGTTTGGTGCTCAGTAATATTCCACAACAACTCGCCCTCTGAAAGATAAATAAATGATAACAATTACTTAAACCATTCCCGATCCTAAAATAGAAAGTTACTAAAATAGAAACCTCTTAAAATGGAAAGTTTCCTTAAATGGAAACTTTCCCGATCTAGCAGCTTTTCCATTTTAACAAACCCGACTCAAACCCGTCTCTAAACATTTTAAATAACTCGGAAGTTAAATTAATTAGTTAATATGATAAATAAAAGGTTAACAAATTAAACGATTAAGAAAACCGAAACAAATATAGAAAAATCCCCACAACCCGACTTCACACTCGCCTAAACCCCTCACGCGCCGCCTGAAACACCACGACAACCACCAGGCCTGCTCCCCACTTCGACCCCACCACCAACAACCGACCCCAACCTGGTCGACTGCCGCCGGCGAGTCGAACCAGGGTCGTCGTTTGGTCTGGTTCACCACCGTGCCTCACCAACCACCCCCTGTTCTCGACCTACAACCACCGCAGCCATCACCTATCCCCTGCCAAACCACCACAGCCCTGCTCGCCGTCAGACAACGCACCCAGACGTCGTGGCGCCGCCGTTTCGACCTCCCCCGAGTCCACGGTGGCACCAACCCAATCCTAAACGTCTAAACCTGTCTAAAAACCCCTGCTAAAACCCGTTTGATTGCCCCTGTCGACAACACCTCTCACCGCCAAAACCACCGCCTAAAACCACCGCCTAAAACCTCCCTAACCGCCACCAATAGGGGCGACACAAACCACCCAGTACCATACCCCCGACACCAACCACCATCATCACCTCCCTGAGTCATGCCACAATAAACAAAACCCGACAGAAAAACGAAAACAAAAGGGAAGGGTTGCACTCATACCTTTTCTGCCACCACAACAGCCACCAGGGTCGCCTATGGACGTCGACAACCACCCTAAAGCCTTCCTTGCTGCGCCGTCAACACCCACACTCACTCTCTCTCTCTCGATTTGCGTGAAGGTTGGGATTGGTGCTGCTGAAATAAGGGTGGCGGGTGAGGGAGTAGGGTTTTCTAGAGTTAGGGTAAAATTAGGTTAAAATTAGGTTAAGTGGTAAATGGGTCATGGGTAAACGTGCCTGGGTAAAAGGGTAAATGTCATGGGTCAGCGTGGTTGGTAAAAGGACTAGCTAACGTGACTTCGATCAGTTAAACCCGTCTCAACAAGTTTACGAATAACTCAATCTTACGATATCAATACGACTAAACAATTAACTCGACTCAATTAGCGATATAAAATACGGAGTATTACAGTCTTCCCCTCTTAAAATGAACTTCGTCCCGAAGTTCGCTCATCTAGTAAACCTCCACGCATCACCGTGGGTACCAAAACAGATTTTCTAGTATAAGAACTCATGAACTTAGGCCCATAAAACAAAATGTTACATTCTACCCTCCTAAAAAGAAAGTTACGTCCCGGAACTTACTTCATGCAAACATATCACCACGAATCATTCCATCATCCTACTACCGTCGTTCACCTCAAACTATCAGAGCACCATACCAGTAGTTTAACTACACAACATAGAGAACTCATTTGCATGGGTACCACCCAACGAAACATCAACTTGATCAAAACCACAATCTATAACCAAGTGCAATATAAACATTAAGATTTTACAATCCTACCCAACTAAAAACATGGTTACGTCCTCGTAACCTCTTTTCAATTTTCATATTCCTATGCAACAAAATCACTGTCAACACGCGTAACAGAAAAGAACACATGATAAGAGATTTAAAGAACATTAAAGTCGAAAACAAGGTTTTATTATGGAATTAACTGATTGTCAACAAGTAACACTTATTACTTAGCTCATGCTTGACTTAAAAACACAACATCAAACTAAAAGAACAGCAAGAAAGGAGCTAAAGGTTTACACGGTTTCATAACAGATCGATCATGGTGTTACTAGCTCTAACCTAACAGTTCTTAGGTCGCGCTTACTCTGATTCTGGTGACTTCTATGTCATTCCCTTCCTGGTTCACCTCTTCCCCAAAGTCTGGCTTGGGTGGTTCAGTCGTACTTTCGGCATCAGGTACATTAGCATAAAATTTGTATCTCAGGTCGCCTGATATAAAGTCAAAGGTATGCTCGGGCGGGTAATCGGCCCCGCTGCAAAGAATGGGGTCACGGCATAACCTCATGCAATGGGTGGACAACTCTCTCATATAGAAGTGTTTGCTGTCCTTTAGTATGCCGAGTCGGGATAGTATCGATAAGGGTATACGCTCTTAACTGAGTATTAGTTAAGTATTCAGGGTGCCCATTATGGCCATACTTGTCCATGGCAGCACAAAGTTTCTCACAATGCTCATTGAAGTCAGCATCAAGTGACATGTAACAGTCTCGCGGGTGTACATTGTAGGGATCCATCCTACAGAGTGGAAAGTTAAACAGATTAAGACACAAGGGTGCTACCATAGAAGGGTGTTAAGATAAAGGATTCATTCACGAGGTTTAAGTGTGCGAAAGTTATATAACAAGTTTTCAGAGTAGCTGTTGTAGTACCAGGGTTTTGGTCAACTCAAGATTATCACAGTTCGCATTATCTACCAGAGATCAACAACCTTAGAAAAAAAATCAACCATAAGGATATACGTATACCAGCATACAATTAACATTGACCCCACCAAATTCCTCTCCCAATTCAAAACTATTACTAATTCCGAACAATTGAACCATATGCGCATTCATTCCGCCCTACTACTAATCAATCACCAGGAGTATTAAAACATGCGGTGCATATGCACTACTTAAACACTTTGACACCATAGAAAACATAACACGTAATCAAAACCATTTGACTCATCAGACATGCAAAACGAATTAGTCAGTTTGCATGATATAAATTCTGAAAACATATTTCCCAATAAAAGTTACAACATATGATCCATGACAACCACTACATTACTTCCATATCACACATGTGTTTAACATTTTAGCAACCATATCGTTCAGTTGTGTCCAGCAACTTAGTATAACTCATTTTCAGCAAAACAAGAGATATCGCATAAATAGCTTAAACATATACATTTGCCATCATATACCTTGTAGAACATTATCTATGATAAAAGATTAGCAACTTGAACAACTTCTCCGATTTGCACGATTTGAATAATTAGGCAACTCATAGGCTCAATTGAATGTAACTATAACGGCTATCATTTAAACCAACGCATATCATGTGAATCATCAAAGGGTTATCCCATTATAATTGCCAACATAGTTATCATAAACAATCTTCATTAGAATATAATTGATAGCGATGACTCGAGAATATAGGTATGTCAAATGTCGTGCTACATCAAACAGTTTCCTTTATATCACGCCCATACGTCTGCAAGAATCACTTTAGCATTTTATGACAATATAATAACGAGCATACCCAATAAGGAATAACAACACTGTTTATTATCATGTCATAGGTTTAGGTTCAACTGAAATAATTTAATGCGATGAAGGTATTAAATATAACTATGGGCACACAAACTCACATTAAAGACATTAGAACTCAGATGGCATACTACATGTGTGAACATTTAGACATACTCATTACTACCATCCATGTGTAAACATTTAAACATGATTATTATAAATATTCATGCGAGTATATTAGAACAATCAAGTTAACATTTAACGCCACCAACATTACCAAGATATGACAATATAATTGTATATTTATATATATTCGACCACTATACAAATATGATGAACACACCAGAGATATTACAACATGCCAAACATATATAAAATATGTAAACAACTGAACTCGTATAAAATATGTCACCTTTGATTAAGAACCATATTCAGCTATTGAATTTCACACATACTATCATGCCAACAATGCTATAAACTAAACTTTAATTGTTATCACTTGTTAAGATACATAACCAATGAATATGCGTGCTACTATCATCATATAAGAACATTATAAAGTCACATTAATAAGGCTCATGAAATAACCAAACAATTGTATGAAAACTCAACATAGAACGCACATTTTACAAGTCATGATTCGCGTTGTAACTTCCAAAGACCACGAACAAATAACCATTCGATTAAAACTTGATTCATATTACTTTTATAAAATACGGAGAGTTAAAAACACAGGGGAAAAAGAATTAAGTCCAAAGCACAAGAATTCCATCTTTAAAGAATTTTACAACTCAGTTGGTCCAAACAAGTATGTGACAACAATTGGTCCGAAACTTGGGTTAGTTTGCAACACTTACCATTTAATATAGAGACATCAAGAATTTTCGTGGCTTATCAATTTGAAAACATATGCGAATCTTCTGATCGATGGAGTTGGAATTATGTAAAAATTATTAATACCATTTAGATGAGGATTTTTACAAAATCGTTTGTCAAAACATCACTGCACAGGAACTTCCTGACCACAGCCCACTAAAATATTTATTACTCCTAATCCGTATATCCTATAAGCATGAAACCAACGCCAAATGAACACTAAATCACGGGGGTTTCTCTCATAAAACTTTCATCCATAGGCAATAAACAAAAAAAAGAAATGGCAGTAAGGCCAATTAAAGAGTAAAGTCAAACAAAACGAGTTTCAGCACTAGGTCATTCTTTACTATGTTACAAGCTCTTATGAACATACTATGTATACTAACCCATCCCAACTTAAATCTCACACTTTTTACTTACGTAAACATCTATCCCATAGAATCCCTTCGCATCTCGATCTACTCCTTACATCTAAATCACGATTGCTATGACTAGAAACATGCAATTCAATAGTGTTTCTGATTACTATCACAATACTATACTAGCATGGCTTCGGGGTCACATAACCGCATATCACTAGACATAATAGCACTATCAACACATCATTCAACATCCATCCAGATAAATATCATCAATTCGCAATTATTTTCACGCTCACGATTATCACAATCCAACACTTCATTGATTATCAACCTGAACACGAAAATTTATTTCTCATCTCCACAACATCATATGATCACGTCATCATTCATACAAAATACTTACCGTAACGTTGTCCTGTAGCATGGTTAGAATATATGGGTCTCAAGGTGTACATCCACTCGATTATATCCAAGGTTTTCCTTCTAACTACCCCATTCACTCGATTTCTCTCGGGTTACCTGGTTCAAAACTGAGAGGGCAAAAGAGCACGCATTAAGGGCGCCTTCTTAACCGCACTGTAAGCTCCTAACAGTTTATTCCCAGGGGTTCATTTTATTTAGACACATCCTACGTTCATTGGATTCATTTTCTTAGGCCTGAGGATCGTTCTCTCTGATACCACTTTGTAACACCCCGATTTATGAAGGAGCCTTTAGCAAGACATTCCCTAATAAACCGGACTGTTACCATCTCGGTTTCCCGAGGTAGTGAATAACAAATTAAACTCCAAGGCAAATTATATAATTACTTTAATTTAACTATTATAAAACCTCTTTTACATCAAATTACAAAGAACTAACATAAATGAAAGTGAAAGTCTTCTAAATGAGGATCTAGTTACTAAGTCTTCTGATCCAGTGTCTCACGCCCATCAAGCTCCCATCCTATCTCATAACCTGTCAAGTCTGCTCCCCAATATTTGGATCATCACAGGTGTTCACGAATACACAGGGTCAACCACGAGGTTGAGTAGGGAATACAATGAAATAACAAAGTATGATATGCATGCTCCTCCGTCACCTCCATCTCCATCTCAACTCATATCTCATAATCCGTACAACCCAGCCATACCGATCCCCGGTAGACTATATATCGACCGTAGCCGATCCGCCCTTTCCTTGTTGAGGACACCAGGGTAAGTCCTGCAGAACCCGCCTGGGCCTTATCACAACATCATCATCACCACACCACATCACCACAACATCCTCCATCTCCAATGCATATGAATGCTCAAGAAATTAATGCAACACAATATGTATATCGTTGAACTGGTAAATCATAGAATCATGCCGGTTACCGAATGTTGTGATAATATACTCAATACGATCAATTCAGTCAAGCACATTCCAGGATATGAATCATAACATGAATCAACAACCACGAATCACGTCAACGTTCACAGTTTGGTCATATGAAACACAAACAAGTCAACACAATTCAACAACAACGATAATAAGTCAAGTGTATTTCCCTACCTCAGTACCGCAGTCAAATAGTTGGGTGCTCAGTAATATTCCACAACAATTCGCCCTCTGAAAGATAAATAAATGATAACAATTACTTAAACCATTCCCGATCCTAAAATATAAAGTTACTAAAATAGAAACCTCTTAAAATGGAAAGTTTCCTTAAATGGAAACTTTCCCGATCTAGCAGCTTTTCCATTTTAACAAACCCGACTCAAACCCGTCTCTAAACATTTTAAATAACTCGGAAGTTAAATTAATTAGTTAATATGATAAATAAAAGGTTAACGAATTAAACGATTAAGAAAACCGAAACAAATATAGAAAAATCCCCACAACCCGACTTCACACTCGCCTAAACCTCTCACGCGCCGCACCGAAACACCACGACAACCACCGGCCTGCTCCCCACTTCGACCCCACCACCAACAACCGACCCCAACCTGATCGATCGCGCCGGCGTGAGTCGAATCGTGGTCGTCGTTGGCCCGGTTCACCACCGTGCCTCACTAACCACCCCCTGTTCTCGACCTACAACCACCGCAGCCATCACCTATCCCCTGCCAAACCACCACAGCCCTGCTCGCCGTCAGACAACGCACCCAGACGTCGTGGCGCCACCGTTTTGACCTCCCCCGAGTCCACGGTGGCACCACCCCAATCCTAAACGTCTAAACCAGTCTAAAAACCCCTGCTAAAACCCGTTTGATTGCCCCTGTCGACAACACCTCTCACCGCCAAAACCACCGCCTAAAACCTCCCTAACCGCCACCAATAGGGGCGACACAAACCACCCAGTACCATACCCCCGACACCAACCACCATCATCACCTCCCTGAGTCACGCCACAACAAACAAAACCCGACAGAAAAACGAAAACAAAAGGGAAGGGTTGCACTCATACCTTTTCTGCCACCACAACAGCCACCAGGGTCGCCTATGGACGTCGACAACCACCCTAAAGCCTTCCTTGCTGCGCCGTCAACACTCACACTCACTCTCTCTCTCTCTCGATTTGCATGAAGGTTGGGATTGGTGCTGCTGAAATGAGGGTGGCGGGTGAGGGAGTAGGGTTTTCTAGAGTTAGGGTAAAATTAGGTTAAAATTAGGTTAAGTGGTAAATGGGTCATGGGTAAATGTGCCTGAGTAAAAGGGTAAATGTCATGGGTCAGTGTGGTTGGTAAAAGGACTAGCAAACGTGACTTCGATCAGTTAAACCCGTCTCAACAAGTTTACGAATAACTCGATCTTACGATATCAATACGACTAAACAATTAACTCGACTCAATTAGCGATATAAAATACAGAGTATTACAAAGCATTAAGGAGAGACAAGATTAGAAGGACTTTGTACATATTATGGTAGATGAGCAATGTTGAGGAAGGATCCTTGCATCCTCAAGGAAATCCCCAAGGATTTTATGAAGAAAAGGGAAGAAAAGAAGAAGGAACAAAGCTGAGCAGCAATCCGTGCGGATTGCCCTGAATCCGCTTTGTCCTCCACAAAGACAATCCGTGCGTCTTCGCTAAAGATGCCGGGCAAGTGACCACGAGAATCCGGCCGTCTTCTCCCAAAGACGCCCGTCTTCCCCTGCTACAATCCGCCCGTCCCGACACCAATACCCCCGGATTCTAGTCCAGCACAATTTCGTCTTCTTCAAGCATCCGTGAAAGAAGCCCTTCCTTCGGAAAGTACCGGCGTCTCCTACTCAATATAAAAAGTGTAATTACTAGTTTAGCCCTTAGTTAACCCTAATGCATCCACCTAATTTCCACTATAAATACCCCATTAGTCTAATTAGAAGAGGAGGTTCTTCTTATCAATTATTAGATTAGTTAATATCAATCAAATCTCTCTTTAGTATTGTAATCGACAATTAATCAAGTTTTAATACAAGTTTTATTTCCTTAATCTCTCTTTTGTTCATCCTTTATTTTGGGTAATTGAAGATTATTTGGGTTATTATTGGGAGATTGACAACCTCTCAATCAAGCATCAAGTACTTCTTTTATTCTTTGCTTTATTATTGGAATCATTAGTAGGTATAATTCTCTTAATCTCTTTTTAATTATTGTTAATTACTTTCATTTATTCATCATGTTTCATTTTGTTGGTATGATTGACAACCTTGCTAGCATGATCAACATGATAATGAGTGAGTAGTGACCTAGCTAGGGTTAATGGGTAATTAGGGGAAACCAACATGGGGAATGATTCATGCTTAAATTAATATGCTTTCATGGTTTATTTGCTTGCTTGTTTTGATCTCAACTCATGCACATGTTATGTTTGATGAAATGTGAGCCTATGAATCCTTGCATTTTTTACCCATCACCTATCTTTTCAATGAGACTTGTAAGACATAAACCAAATCGAGTCTCATTAGACCATGCATGTTGTTGAGTAGGAAAGACTAAGTCGACTTGTAGGTGTTGTACAATCTAATCGATTCGGCTCCGGGACTCAAACTTTCCTAGGATTGTAAGATATAACCCAACTCAATCCATCACAATAATAATTGCTTGCTTATAATTTGAGAACATGTTTGTATGATCAATTCCCATGATTCCCCTATGACCCCATGACACCCTAGTGCTTTTTATCAATTGTTTACAACCATTTTAATTCATCTTGCTTATTTACTTTCATTGCTATTTAGTTAGTGACCTTCTACATCAACCCAAATTGTGACACCCCTAAGACACCACTAGTTTCAATAGAAATCTCATCTCAATTCCCGTCCCTTGGGATCCGACCTTTACTTGCCTCTTTACTAATTGTAGAGTTGTTTGTGAAGCTATAAATTGTGTTTTGATTCGGACGTGACCCAACGACAACATCTATTAAATTGTGAACACGAAATGGACCGATCACTCGCCGATCTTAAAAAGATTGAAACAAAGAGTTTCTCTCTCTAGAAAGGAGTTTTTTCTTAAACTTGGATGATTACAAATGAGGGAGGCTTGGTCCTTATATAGGCCAAAATGCCTTGGCTTCCAAGACTGCATTTAATGCATTTTTGTGAGTTCTAGGATGATTGAAGCATATAACTCACAAACTAGACTAATTTTTCAAACCTTATTCAAACTAGTTGAAAATACTAAAAACTAAGTTGAAATTCCTCTTCCTTTTCTTGATGCCGCCGACCACCTCTTGCCCCACACGGTTTTCAAGTCTCCCATGGGTCTCGGGTCTTGATTGCACATATTTACTTTTCCTTAATTGAGCCCATCCATATTTTATGTGTAAATAATGCATTACTTGGGCTTGGGTTCACTTGGTCTTCTAATTTGAGCACAACTTCTTCTATGGGCTCGATATTCGCATCATCTCCTCTCCCTTGAAAAGGAATTGCCCTCAATTCCTTGATCCCATCGTCATCGACATAAGGAGATAGGTCACCGATATTAAAGGTATCATGCACACCATAGTCTACGGGTAGCTCGATCTTGTAAGCGTTATCGCCTGCCTTTGAAATTACCTTGTAGGGACCTTCCGCACAAGGCATGAGTTTTTTTTTTGCGCTTGTTCGGCAACCTGTCCTTCCTTAAATAGAACCATGCTAGGTATCCTTCTATGAAAGTCCTTGGTTGGCAATTCTTGTTCACCTTGCGCTTGTATATTTCATTGATTGTCTCGATTCTTGCCCGGACTTGTTCATAGAGCTTGATGATCGATTCCAACTTAGCCTTCGCATCCTTATGCACCAATTCGCCTTCGGGTAAAGGACTAAGGTCGAGCGGTAGGTAGGGATTCACACCATACACGATCTCAAATAGGGAGTGCTTTGTTGCATATGTCAGAAACCGATTGTAAGGGAACTCAGCGTGAGCGAGCTTTAAATCCCAATCATTTTGAGTCTTGCTCACAAGAGCACGCAACAATGTACCACAAGTTCGATTCGTCACCTCCGTTTGCCCATCGTTTTGTGGATGGTGAGACGTACTAAACAACAGCTTGGTGTCCACTTTCCTCCATAGGGTGTTCCAAAAGTAGCTTAAGAACTTGGAATCTCAATCGGAGACTATCGTTTTCGGAATTCCATGAGGATGAAGTATCTCTCGGAAATACAAATCAGCCACGTTGCTAGCGTCGTCCGTCTTGTGACAAACTCCTTGAGTACGAGGCAAATCAACAATAAAATCCATAGATATATCCTCCCATGGCCGGCAAGGGATAGGTAACGGGATATATTTTCCCGGCTTGAATGTACTTTTCACAATATGACAAGTGACATGTTTCCGGACTATATTCTGCACATCATCTTGCATTCAAGGCCAAAAGAAATGTTTCTTAAGGACCTCAAAGTCTTATTGACGCCGAAATGTCCACCAAGTCCTCCTCCATGAACTTCTCGGATTAACAATTCCTGAACTTGATGCTTAGGCACACAAAGACTATTTCCTTTGAAAAGAAAGTCATCTTAAATGGCAGACTCACCTTGTGTTCCCGATTTGCATCTCTCGAACAATTCCCTAAAATCGGGATCATCGTCATAATAGTTCCTCAAGGTCTCGAATCCAAGTAAGCGAACGTCGAGCACATACAATAGAGAATAGCGCCGGGAAAGAGCATCGGCCACCACATTGCTTTTGTTATCCTTATACTTGGAAGAGAAATTTAAGGATGGTAGAAACTCCACCGATTTGGCATGTCTCGGATTCAACTCGATCGCATAGAACTCTTTGTCGTATGTAGAGTAGTTGAGTCTAGCACTACTCAGCTTTTCAGAAAAGTATTTGATGGGTCTCTTTCCTTGTACCAACACGGCACCAATTCCAACACCGCTGGCGTCACACTCCACCTCAAATGGTTGGGTAAAATCTGGAAGAGACAACAACGGTGCCTCGCAAAGCTTTTTAATTATCGTCTTGAAGGCCCTTTGAGCGGCCGCGATCCATACGAATGATCCTTTCTTTAAACACTTGGTGATGGGACTAAAGTACCGAATAAACCTCCGATAAAACGAAGCCATGAAATGACCGGACTTCCGTGTTGGACTTAGGGGTAGGCCACGACTTGATTGCCTCAATTTTGGTTTGATCGACCGAAACCCCGTCTTTAGATACCATATAGTCGAGAAAGATGACACCCTCGACCAACAACGAACACTTCTCCCTCTTTCCATAGAGTTTATGCCCTTGAAGTGTGTCGAACACCTCCCAAAGGTGCTTGAAATGGTCTTTCTCATTCGATCACCCCAAAATGTCATCCAAATAGACGACAACAATCTGCTTAAGAAAGGTTTGAGTACCTCGTTCATGAGTCGCATAAAAGTACTCGGAGCATTGGTTAATCCGAATGGCATGACGGTCCACTCGTATAACCCATGTCTAGTCTTGAACGCAGTTTTCCACTCGTCCCCTTCTCTCATTCGTATTTGGTGAAAACCACTCCTCAAGTAGATCTTAGAAAAGATCTCGGGCACATGTAACTCATCAAGCATGCACTCAAGCCTTGGGATAGGAAAACGATACTTGATAGTTATGTTGTTCACGGCTCGACTATCAATGCACATTCGCCACGTCCCATCCTTCTTTGGAACAAGTAGAGTAGGAACAAAGACATGGACTCGGCTTTCACGAACATAGCCTCGATCCATTAGCTCCTTAATTGGTCATTGCAACTCTTTCGTTTCCATTGGATTGCATCGATATGCCGCTTTGTTCGGCAATGAAGCTCCGGGAATGAGATCAATTTGGTGTTCGATCCCACGAATAGGGGGTAAATCTAGTGGTAGATCATCGGGGAAAACATATTCGAATCCCTTTGAGGGCGCTGCCAATTGGGCGTTTTTTACTCCAACACTTGGCGTCTCGTTGACCACCATTAAGTAAACACAATCACCCTCGGCAATAGTTTCATCAACCTCTTGTTCGCTAGCAAACATGGACATGTTAGAAGCTTTCCCACGTTTGGAACTCATAGAGTGAATAACTTTCGAGGCCGCATTAGTACAACTGCCTCCATCGATGATTAGGATACACCAATTATCCTTCACTTGACATTTGGAGTGAAATATTTGATCTCTTTGCTCCGATTTAATGGGTGTAGATTGAACTTGTTAGGTTTGCAGAACCAAAGCACAATCGTAACTAGGAGCGGCGTAGGATTCGACATCCTTGACGTCCTCCTCCTCCTCTCGTTCTTCGAAATTGAACACATCACCCAATCGTTCCTCCTCGTCAAACAACTCATCCCGACAAGCAACAACGTCTCTCAAGGTAATCAATCGTTTATTTGGACACGTGCTTTGATAGTTCCCAAACCCTGACACTTTAAACAGCGTACTTTGAAGGGACTTGTTTCCTTAGAAGCGGGCGTTCTTGCCGTGGAACTAGGGGTGGCAGCCGATTTGGGTTCGCCAACACTACTCGTCGGACTCCCTTTCGATCCTCCCTCGTTCCCCCAATTCCGACTCCTCTCACCATAAATTGTCGGCGATTTAGCTTTCCCTTGTGCTTCAACCTTTAATTCTTCACTCTCTTCCAACTCTCTCATCAAAGTGAGATTCTCAAATTCGTCGATGTGTTCAGAGACACTAAGCCTCCCTTGGTTGAGATCGGCGATCTTACGATAAGTCGTACGCCTATGAGTTGCTGGAACATATCTCTTGCGCAATTTGCATTTAAGAGAATCCCAAGATGCTAATTTCTCCTTTCCAGCGCGAGCACGCCTTGCTTTCAAACTCTCGTACCATAGTGAAGCCCCTCTACTAAGTCTTCGAATAGTGTACTTGCAACATTTTGCGTCATCCAGACCTTTGAAATCAAACATTCGTTCGATTTTCCGTTCTCATTCGAGGTAGTTCTCGGGATCCGTACCTCCTGTGAACTCAGGTAGTTCACTTACTTTGGACTCGTCAATGACTCATTCACGTCTAGGCTGTCACTTGGGATCGGATTCTTGCAAATTCTTCAAGGCCTTTTCAAGACTCTTAAGAAAATATCTTCGAAGTTCATGTTGATAATTTTGAGGTTTTCGAATCTTTTTTTTTTTTTTTTGATGAACAGTACCGTGAACAGTACCGACGTGAACCTTTGAACTCCAATCGCAATCGGAAATTCAACCTATCAACTTGGCTTTGACACGCCTAGGACCGTCTATATTTTGGGAAATCAACAGCCGAAGCTCTGATACCACTTGATGCGTATAGCGGAGCGGAAGACTTAATTGTGAATTCAAGTGAGGCGAGAGATCCGAATGCACTAGGTGCAACCCGACCAAATCGTGTCACTTTATGTGTTTTTGCGGAAGCGGAAGACTTTTTGTTTGTTTTTGTGTTTTTCTTTGTGAAAGAATAAAAGGGATATTTATTTCGATATCTTATGAAGAGATCGAATCAATGGGATATTTGCCATCGTTAGACCTATAACGATAACAATGGGGGAATTACTCGAAAACGCGTCAAGTAATTCAACTCAAACTTCGGAACACGTCTTGGTTTAAGGCAAGACTCGAACTCGTCGATCTTAAAAAAAAATGAAACAAAGAGTTTCTCTCTCTAGAAATGGGTTTTTTCTTAAACTTGGATGATTACAAATGAGGGAGGCTTGGTCCTTATATAGGCCAAAATGCCTTGGCCTCCAAGACTGCATTTAATGCATTTTTGTGAGTTCTAGGATGATTGAAGCATAGAACTCACAAACTAGACTAATTTTTCAAACCTTATTCAAATTATTTAAATATACTAAAAACTAAGTTGAAATTCCTCTTCCTTTTCTGGATGTCGCCGACCTCCCCTTGCCCCACACGGTTTTCAAGTCTCCCATGGGTCTCGGGTCTTGATTGCACATATTTCCTTTTCCTTAACTGAGCCCATCCATATTTTATATGTAAATAATGCATTACTTGGGCTTGGGTTCACTTGGTCTTCTAAATTGAGCACAACTTCTTCTATGGGGTCGATATTCGCATCAACAGTTGGTACAGGATATGGTTGGACATATAAAGTTGATTCGACAAAAGATGAAAGCATCACAAGATCGCCAAAAGAATTATGCAGACTTACATCGTCAGGACATTGAGTTCCAAGTTGGGGACAAGGTTCTTTTGAAGGTGTCACCTATGCGTGGGCTGATGAGATTTGGTAAGAACGGGAAGCTAAGCCAAAAGTTCATTGGCCCTTATGAGATTTTTGATCATGTGGGAGAGGGCTCTTATCGGTTAGCTTTGCTACCAGCTTTGGACCGTGTACATAATGTGTTTCATATGTCTCAGCTACGGAAGTATGTGAGTGATCCTTCTCATGTGCTAGAGGTGGAGAACATTGAGTTGGATGAATCTTTATCTTACCTTGAAACGCCAAAAGAGATCCTAGATCGCAAGGCTTATAAGACTAGAACTGGGGAAACAGTGTTGCTAAAGGTTTTATGGTCTAATCACAACGTTGAGGAAGCAACATGGGAGGCGGAAGAAGCTATCAAGGAGTGCTACCCGTCTCTTTTTTATCAGGTATGTTTGGTTACGGGGACGTAACCATGTTTCTTTTAGAGGGTTAGGAGATGATCGCATAAGGTTTTGGTACGGTTTTGTTTAAGTTTTGGTAAAGTTAGTGTTTGTTTTGAGTCATAATGAGTTATGTTTGGTTTTTTTTTTGAGTTTTCGTTGTGTTGCTGTGTCAAAGTTGAGTTACTAAGTTTGTTTTTGGGTATCGGTTTGAACTTCGGGGACAAAGTTCATTTTTAAAGAGGGAAGACTGTAATACCACGGATTTATGAGCTGTTGGGTACTCTATCGAGTAAGGCTTACTCAGTCGAGTAAGTTAGTTTTGCGTTCGGAGAGTTTTCTCGCTTTGATGGATACTCGATCTTGTAAGGGCAACTCGATCGAGTAGGCGGTACTCGATCGAGTACCTCAGTTACTCGATCGAGTAAGTCGGTTTTTACGGGTTTTTGCCGGGTTTGATAGCAACGCGCGAAAAGTTATATAAACATTTCCGTCAGTTTCTTTTACCTTTTTACTTTATTCCAAACCTTTTACAAAGAAAACAAAACTACGTTAAATCCTTCTCTCGCATTGCTATCAAATCCAAGGGCTAGAGTGTTGGAAATCTATATCTCATTACTTAACATATTCATATATGTTTCAAATTTAATTTAGTCATAAAATTAAATTTTGATCTTATGCATGCAAACAATAATAAAAAAAAGGATGAAATCATCATCTTACATTGAAGATTTCGGATTATTGGGCACCAACAAGATCTCCTTCTTGTTAGTTCTTGAGCTTTCCAATAATGGATGAACAAGATTCAAGCATAGAATCTCTCCCAAAAGCATATACCCAAGGAAAACTCATAATAACTAATATTATTTAGATCTAGTAATAATATTAATCATACTAAAAATTGACCCAAAATATTTATATTGGTCTCCATTATTTCGGTATAGAGAAAAGAATTTTGGAAGTTTTTATCTCTCTAATTTCTCATAAGATGTAGAGAGGAATTTATTTTTCTTACACTAGAAAAATTATTGTGTAGTATGAATGAAAAATTAGAGAGTAAAAACTCTCTAAATGGTCTTAGAAAACCGGTGGGAGGAGGGATTGGGGAGCCAATGCATGGGCTCAATTCTCTAATCAAGAAATAGGCATGCAAGGCTATGTGTTTAAAGTGTAATCATGTTGTTTCCACTCAATAATTAAACATAATTTAAACACCCAACTCCCTCCAATATTTCGGTCTACATGGGATAAAATGGATTCCATTTTATCTTTGTCAATTTGTCAATTTGTCACATGTCACATGTCACATGTCACATAAAATTGTTATGTATTTTTAACATATTAAAAATCAACGCATTAATAAAAATACGTCATATACAAAATCGACTTAGTAATTCATAATTACTTGTACCAAAATATTTTACCAATTATAAATCACAACATCTTGTATTTATAATAATTTATTCATTCAAATGCAATTGTTTCCTTAAACAATAATTTCATCTAAGTAATAAAACAATTCGATTACTTAGACCGTATCAAACTACAATGAGACACGTAAATATTACTTCCAAAATCGTCCGTCAATTTTAAGCAATTTAATTAACTCGTATCGGCATACGATTAATTAAATAATCAATTATGAATATTTCCCTATAGGTATGACCTAAGGGGATCAACTGATCACCACCGTCGCACGACAGTAATGTCAAACTCTAGTCAGCCAATCATTACCGATATGTGTGGACCAGTTGACGGTAAATATTATTACATCCCACGTGTATTCTTACAACGAGATTTAAACATGTGATCATCATGATCAACAGTTGTGATCGGATTATTGTCGGAGGACACATATTCCAACAATCTCCCACTTGTCCTCGACAAGTGTGCGTCACCAATTCTCTTGTCCTATTACTATCTCCCACTCAATGCAAGGTGTCTTTCGGGTCGTACTTGCAAGTGATCATATCGAGAATGGTTTCCTCGATCTGGAAAATAACTGATTGACCGGATTTATCTATCATAGATACCTTCCGAGCGTGGCCACGCATTTCCAGTTCATTACTCCTCGAGTGGCCCTGAGATATTGTTTTAACCCTGACAAGGGGGTGGACAATTCCTATCGCACTTATTCCCTTCGACTAGCCACAACCATCATAACCCAAAATGTGTCAATTTGACCCCATTTACGAAGGTCGTAGTAACACAAATCAAAGTTAATCTGAAACTGTGCCACCTTAGGCGAACAGTCTTTAGTCAAAAGAATCGACTCATTAGAATACTATAGTAGCTCTCGCCACGACCAGGCTATATAAATTTGCTAGAACTCTATAAGCGGTCACTGCCCGACAAAGTGTTCCTAACAGTCTGCCTATGTGATCGACTAGTCATCTCACATGACTCTATGGCACTTAAACTTTCCATCAATCGCATCACACTCTAGTCACTTCGAGCCATCACCTCATACAAGTGACTATGGGCGAATACCATGTTAATCCGGGTTCACTTTAACGGGGTTCAACGTTGTCTCTACAACCCGTTTGGATGTAACAAAGTATAATAAAAGAGTTTTAAAGTAAAACTCGAACGACAAATGCGATTATCACATATGAATAGTCAATGCCTGATTACTATTTCATGTTCTATAATCTAATTTGATCTTGTATGTAGTTGTTCATTTCAATTCAATTGAAATGACATGACTCATCATGTTTAGCCTATGAGAAGGCTTTGGTTAGTAGGTTTTATCAACTTCTTGAACCTTACTCAACCTTACTACATACTTGTTTTCCTTTGTAATGTATACATTTGCATTACAAAACTTTACGAAAAGTGCGTGTCGAGATCCAATCAAGACATAGGCCTTCAAGCCTTAGAATATCTCCCACTGTTTTCACAGTGTGCGGGACTCATCCTTCTTGCACATCCCATGATTGCAAGTGTACTCAATTTCCATTGTAAATATTTCTCATTGTTCTTTATTGCCTAGAACGATTCTAGAAAACCTATTTCTAAAATAACATAACCACAATGGTATCTTAACCATCCTTATGTGTTTTTATTATGGTTTTGTCGGAAACCATGCGCAATCTCAATTGTCAATTGTCATTTGTGCAACACCCTTACACAAAAATTGTATCATAAACACTTTGCTTTATGATGCAATTTTGTGTAAGGGTGTTACACAAGTGACAATTGACAATTGAGATTGCGCATGGTTTCCGACAAAACCATAATCAAAACACATTAAGATGGTTAAGATACCATTGTGGCTATGTTATTTAAGAAATAGATTTTCTAGAATCGTTCTAGGTAATAAAGAACAATGAGAGATACTTATAACGGAAATTGAGTACACTTGCAATCATGAGATGTGCAAGAGAATGAGTCCCGCACACCGTGAAAACAAAGGGGAGCTATTCTTAGGCTAGAGGGCCTATGTCTTGATTGGATCTCGACACGTACTCAGAAAGATTTGTAATGCAAATGTATACATTACAAAGGAAAACGAGTATGTAGTAAGGTTGAGTAAGGTACAAGAAGTTGATAAAACCTACTAACCAAAGCCTTTTCATAGGCTTAACGTGGTGAGTCATGTCATTTCAATTAAATTGAAATGAACAACTACATACAAGATCAATTAGATTATAGAACATGAAATAGTAATCAGGCATTGACTATTCATATGTGATAATCGCATTTGTCGTTCGAGTTTTACTTTAAAACTCTTTTATTATACTTTGTTACATCCAAACGGGATGTAGAGACAATTGAACCCCGTTAAAGTGAACACGGATTAGCATTGTATTCGCCCATAGTCACTTACATGAGGTGACGTCTCGAAGTGACTAGAGTGTGATGCGATTGATGGCAAGTTCAAGTGCCATAGAGTCATGTGAGATGACTAGTCGATCACATAGGCAGACTGTTAGGAACACTTTGTCGGGTAGTGACCGCTTATAGAGTTCTGGCAAATTTATATAGCCTGGTCGTGGCGAGAGCTACTATAGTATTCTAATGAGTCGATTCTTTTGACTAAAGACCTGTTCGCCTAAGATGGCACGATTTCGCATTAACTTTGATTTGTGTTACTACGACCTTCGTAAATGAGGTCAAATGGGCATATTTTGGGTTATGATGGATGTGGCTAGTCGAAGGGAATAAGTGCGATAGGAATTGTCCACCCCCTTGTCAGGGTTAAAACAATATCTCACGGCCACTCGAGGAGTAATGAACTGGAAATGCGTGGCCACGCTCGGAAGGTATCTATGATAGATAAACTGGTCAATCAGCTTATTCTCCGATCGAGGAAACCACTCTCGATATGATCACTTGCAAGTACGACCTAAAGACACCTTGCATTGAGTGGGAGATAATAATAGGACAAGAGAATTGGTGACGCACACTTGTCGAGGACAAGTGGGAGATTGTTCGGAAATGTGTCCTCAACAATAGTGCGATCACATGATTTAAATATCATTATTAAATCTCATTTTAAGAATACATGTGGGATGTAATATTTACAATCAACTGGTCCACATATATCGGTAATGATTGGTCGACTAGAGTTTGACATTATGCTGTCGTGCGACGGTGGTGATCATTGATCCCCTTAGGTCATACCTATAGGGAAATACTCTTAATTGATTATTTAATTAATCGTATACCGATACGAGTTAATTAAATTGCTTAAAATTGACGTATGATTTTGTGAGTATAATTAACGTATCTTATTGTAATATGATTAAATGAGACACGGTCTAAGTAATCGAATTGTTTTATTACTTAGATGAAATTATTGTTTACAGAAACAATTGAAACGGAATGAATAAATTATTATAAATACAAAATGTTGTAGTTTATAATTCGGAAACACTTTTGGTACAAGTAATTACGAATTACTAGTCGATTTTGTATATGACATATTTTATGAGTATGTTGATTTTTAATATGTTAAAAATACATTACAATTTCACATGTCAAGTTATATGTCACATGTGTCACAATTGACAAATGACAAAATAAAATGGACCATCCATTTTATAATGAAAGTGCCGAAATTATGGAGGGAGTTAGTGGAGAAATTGTGTTAATTGTTTAAGTGGAAAACACAATGATGGAAGCTAACAAGTAGCCATGCAAACCTAAGCTTTTGAGAAGAGCAAAAATAAAAAGCATAGGGCATACTACCCAAGGCTATTATTTCGGCCAACCATAGAAGAAAAGAAAAGAGTTTTTCTTTTAAAATTTATTCATTCATTTCATTCAAGCATATAATTTTCTAGAGTAAGAAAAGAAAGATGCTCTCTACATCTTATGAGATTTCTAGAGAAATAAACCACACAAAATACTCCCTCTTGACCGAAATTTTCAAGAGAAAAATACAATATATTTTGTGTCAATTTTATAGTAAAACTAATGTTATTACTAGATCTAAATAATATTGGTTATTATGAGTTTTCCTTGGGTATATGCTTTTGGGAGGGATTCTATATTTGAATCCTTGTTCTTCCATTTGGAGAGCTCAAGAACAAGAGAGAAGGAGAACTCTCTTGTGCCCTATTGATCCGAAAATCACAATGTAAGATGATGGTTTCTTCTTTATATTGTTTATATGTTTGCATGCATAAGATCACTTATTTGATTTTATGAAAAATTAAATTAAAACATATATGAATATGTTAGTATATAGATCTACTTTTCCTTCACTTGAATACTTTCTCCCACTCCGTCTTCTAGAAATAAACTTGTATTTTAGAAAGACAGCTTCACGAGCCGCAAACCCGTCGTACTCGTGATAATTGAAAGGGGAAAATGAGCATTTGTTTCTTGTGAAAACTTACAAATATGGTACTCTACCATTTCATATTTCATATGATTCATATATGAAAAGTACTCGTTGACGAGTGGCGCTGACGAGTGGCGCTGAGATGGTTGTGGTTCGTCGGTGACGAGGTGTCTGCCAGCGATAACACGGTGGTTGTCGGTGAGAGGTTGGCGGTGATGAGTAGGGTTCTGGATGTGATGGAATGAAAAGTAATGATAAAGACTTGAAATGAAATGAAAGGTCGTAAGAGTTTATCTCACATCTACTTTGAGTGTGCTTATAACAAGAGAGTTGTTCAGTGCGTGCCTGAACCAGGAAACTAACTGGAGATTCCCTGTGAGCAAACTAACTGGAGATTCCTTGGGTACCAAAAAGGAGTACAGGCAGCATTGGTACAGGCAGCACCAGCAAAAGGAAAGCAGGGAGCAGGCAGCGACAACAGCTAACAGCAACAGGCAGTAGCAAATAGATTGGTATTATTTGTAACCGTTGTACTAATTCTAACCCCATGTTATCCATGAATTAATTGTAATTTCATGTCAATCAATGCCTCTATGGGTGATTTGGTTAAACAACTTCTACACCAAATGAAAAAAAGACCGTCGAGCGCAAAGAGAGCACATACAACAGCAGAAACAGGGCGTGTGCGTGTTCAATTGGCGGTTTATCTCCTTCATTGTGTAACTTCCATGTCAATCAAGAATCTACAACAATTTAACTTACCAACATAAGTGCTCAAGACTAACTACCTGGATACTAAAGTTGATTGATACAATACAATGATACCTTAATCGATAAAATTCGATCGTAAACAAACAAAGTATCACGCATACTCCACTTACAGTAATTGCTTCGACAACTTTTGCATAAACCCCAACTTTTAGCAGTGAGTATCTTATCTAGGTTCACCTCATAAGGTTACCTTAGCCGAAGGATATTTCCACGAGTACAAGATAACTAAAAAATGAACTTAAGATTAAAGAAGCTTCGTCATATTACCTTTGGACAATAAACTTGCTCCTCGCAAGTACAAGATAATCGAAAAATCTTCGAAATAATACGGGTGAACTTCCTCCTCCATCTGGAATAATCGTTCGGAATAATACAAATCTAATTCGGGTGAACTCTTAGAGTATCACAAAGACAAAATAGATTGAAAAAGGTAAATGAGACAAATCAAATCGATTCGCAGTTCACAAGCGAGATGGGATACCATATAATGTTCACCCCAAGCCAAACCCAAATTCATCAAAATTAGGGTTTCACCATCCCCAAAATTCAGCAATTTCTTCAAATCACAATCAAATAATAAAGCACAAGATACTATTAATGTACTAATAAATAAAATCAGTAACCAAAATGAACAAGCAAGTAAGCATACAACAAGCAACAACAATAAATAAAGCAAATATTTAAGGAAAGTAAAGAAAACTTAGACGATAAAAGGGAAAAAAGGGACCAGAAGTTTTCAATGGGGGAAAGGACCGTGTTGAACATCGTCGGGACATCAACTTTTTCCGCCATCGTCGACGGGAGTAGAAAACCCTGGATCTGGAAAAAGAGGGGAAATAATGAAACCTATCGTGTTAAGGGTAATAGCGGATGGAAGATAAGAAAACCGGTGAATAATAGAAGTGGGCAATGACGACGAGGACGAGCTGTCCCCTTCTATATGGAGTGTTGGTGGTGGCGGAGTAGAATAACGGTGAAAGAGGGGTTATCAGTAGGTTAGAGTGGGGAGGGAAATGAGTGATAAAGAATGTGTGAGATATAAAGTATACGCAGGTGTTGGGTGTATAAGAATATCCGATGTAATTTTAGAGGAAATATATACTTATGTGACATAAGTGTTGCTCAAGTGTTGCGACAAAATGCAACACTTGTATAAGAACGTTGCACTTATAGTAATACATTGCAACACTTAATTAAAGTGATGCCCTATGTAAGTAAACGCAACATTTTTAAATAAAGCGTTGCTTAATTAACTAAAACTTGCAACACAAACCGTAAGTGTTGCACACGAAATGTTGCATTATGTCTACTTTTGTAGTAGTGATATTAGATTTAGTGGAAAAATAATTTAGACAAAATGATAAAATCCCCAAAAGGATCAAGTAACTCAAAGTAACTTGATCGAAGTCCAAAACATATCGAATAGCGTTTGTTTTCTTATCCAGCCACACATTATTCCATAATGCGCGCTAAGAGAGATTAACTTGTGATTCTAAATCACATTTTCTTTGGCTTATATCAAAGTCTTCACTTTGATAATCCCATCACGACTAAATCGTGATTCTTTGAACACTTTGAACTTTTTCAAAGATTTCTCTATTTACCTTATTAAGTGAACATATTAGCGTCAACTTAAATCGTTGGTAAAAGAAAATGATCAACCTATTTTGGATCAATGATTTACAACCTCGATCTCCTTTTCAACAAAAAGGCACGAGACATCTTGCTTTGGATACAAGATACGCATTTACCATTAATAATCTAATGGTTTCAAGAGTACTCGATAACTCTTTGCGTTAATCATTTCAGAATTTAAGGTTTAATCTTGGGTTACCAATTTGAGTATTGCATCATCTTCATGATATATCATTCTAGTTTGGTTTAGAATATAATCACCTTGATAATGGGCTAGCCATACATCAAATCGTGGTGTATAGGGTCACAAAAGTGAAACCTCTTTTGTATCTTAACAAGTTTGTATTCTTATTTAGAGTTTATGTACTTAATAGTCACAATTAAGTACAACTCCAAACCCGAAAAACTAGATTTAGCACACAATGACTCTATCTCTCGACTTCATTGTTGCTAGTCGTCATATTCTAATCATCATATGTATCAAACATAATGATGAAAACCACCACCGGTTTCTAATCTTGACGAAGTAGTACAAGCAAAATGTATGTCAATTAACGAAGTCTTATTAGATGTCCCACAACTAACTTGCTTATCCTTCAACAACTTGGGGTAGTTTCCTTTCTAGTGTCCAACATTTAAGACAATGGAAACTTAATCGATCGGGATTGATAGGTTTAGTATCGTTATTCTCAATAACTTTACTTTTATCATAACCTTGTATCAGTTCCATTCTAATTTTACCTCTTTGAACCTCACTCTTTTCTTAACGGTTTAAGAGAATGCTCCCACTCATTTCAATGAATCTTTGCTTAGAGAAGCAAAATTGGATTTCATGAAGACTTCTCTTCATTCGTTTGTTTTAGTCTTAAAACTTTTATTGAAGTGGTTGCGGTATTTTGGTCAATTTTGATTTCCAACAAATCTAGTTACCAAAATTAGAAACAATTCATTGTAAGTAGATGTGTTAGTCAAGAATCAAAAACCTGTTTGATAATGAATAACTTTAATCTATACTCTTTACAAGAGATCCTTAGCAATGGTTCATTTGAGGTTTTAGAAGCAAATTCAAATTTTGTCTTTAGTTACGATGTTTTAATGGAGATTTGAATTAAAATCGAAATGATATCGCATATGAATTGTGGTAAAGAAATAGAACAATATAATAACAAAATAGTGGAAAACTTAACATTTATCGTTTTATTAATACTTGTAAATAACAAGTAAAGCATTTACATAGTGACCTCTACCCAACTATGATAAATGATTCCGAGATCCAAATTCATATTAATTTGGGCACGGGGTAGCCGATGAAACCCTTATCAATACAACTCGGTGGATTAACTCTTTAATCGATTCTACTTTTAGAACTCTCGGTCGATAAAATTACATTAACATTTATCTTTAGCACAAAACACATCCGACAAGGGCACGGGTTAGCCGATGAAACCCTTATCAATTACTTTTGTTGAGTTCAACCCAAATTTCGAATAAATGTGTCCATGATCCAAATTCACATTAACTTGGGCACGGGGTAGCCGATGAAACCCTTATCAACATGAATTGGGTGGATTAGACATTTATCACCCACTTCCCCTACGTAACAAGGTTTGTACCCCGGGGTGGCCGAGTGCACTCCCTCGCGAAATAGGTTTTCATGGTTTCTACTTTTTGGTAAGGCTAAGTCTCAATTGTTTATTTTAGCGAGAGGTCATGTCAATTTATTATCTATCACGTTTTAAGTAAACTAAAGCAGTGAACTACGATAATTGTAATTGGCACGGTCGATAAACTCGATTAAAAGACAATGCATGTTTTAGTTATGGCGATTTAGCGATGCATGCGACATATAAATAAAATGCAAAGCATAAAATAAATCCTAGTATGGCCTTCCTAAAATAGAAAATCTAATTAACTATTACATATTCGGAAACCAACTCCATTGGTCCCTTGAACTTCGGTTTTAGTACGCATCTCGAGGTAACACCGTCTTTATGTATCGCCTTCTTGAGTGACACCGTCTTCAAGGAACTCCGAAATAAATAAATTACATAACAAATTACATAATTTCCTATTATACATTTGTAATTAAAATAAAATAAATCTATTAAATTACAAAACGGTGATACGAGATCACAATAAATTACAACCGAATCGATATTCCCATACATTTCGGGTAATACCAATTAAAAAACTAAGGCCATACTAAGTAAAAATTACATAAAATAAAATTACATAAAATAAAATTATGACAATCATAAATAAAATGTAGCATTATAATATGTATGAACATGCCCAATTTTATGCTAAATCGCCTTTAAGGAGCCAATATCGTATATTAATCAGTTTTTACGGATTTGCGTGATTCAACCTTTTAAAATCACAATAAATTACATAAAATCATATTTATGCACAAGTTAATTAACCTAACCATCTTAGGACTCAAAATTAGTCTCCACTAACAATTTGACTATAATTAACTTATATTTCTTAAAATTGTTCATTAAAGGACTCAAAATTACAATAAAAAGCCATAAACTTCAAATATATCACAAAAATTTCAAATAAATTCAAAAATTTGAAATTTAAACTCATGAACATTCTGGAAAAAATACCATGACACTCATAATGTTCAAAAACCTTAGGTTAAAATTTCGAAAAATTATCGGAAAAACTATGTTGCGGTTTATCGAATTTATCAATTAAAATCATAAAAACATGAGAAAAATTATACTCATCAACTTTTCAATTTTAGATCTGAAAAAGATAATAAAATGCAACATGTGACGTTTTTCCTTAGTCATGAAGTATGTTTTAGCAATTATTCACTAATTAAGTCACTATTTATGCTATTTTTCATCAAAAATCCATAAATCATGCATGAAGACTTCATTATAGCCTATTATTTTACACACATATTTTAAAACTACATGTGACAATATACTAAATTTCTATGACCAGATTCGAAATATTTCTCATATTAACCTATTTTTCATTTAAATTCGATCTTTATCATGAAAAATCCATATTTCGAGCATAAGAACTCCAAAAATTTTGAAATTTTCCATATCATCTAAAAATATTATATGTGAAAACATATCCAAAAACCACTGGAAAATTCGAAGTTTAGCTAATTTTCGTCCAAAAATGACATTTTTATCATAAAAATCACATTTTAATGCCAATATAATATAAAACGAACAATAAAATCCATAAATTAACCAAAATATCCTAAATACATTTTAGGATCAGAAACTTTAATATTCATGAATTAATGTCGTGATATATCATAATAACACAAATTTACAAGTTTTATATGTTAATCGTATAACTCGGAAAAATTATAACCGATTTGCATGCAAACAACCAAGGCTCTTGATACCGCTTCTTGGAAATATATATCTCATTACTTAACATATTCATATATGTTTCAAATTTAATTTAGTCATAAAATTAAATGTTGATCTTATGCATGCAAACAATAATAAAATAAAGGAAGAAATCATCATCTTACATTGAAGATTTCGGATTATTGGGCACCAACAAGATCTCCTTCTTGTTAGTTCTTGAGCTTTCAAATACTGGATGAACAAGATTCAAGCATAGAATCTCTCCCAAAAGCATATACCCAAGGAAAACTCATAATAACTAATATTATTTAGATCTAGTAATAATATTAATCATACTAAAAATTGACCCAAAATATTTATATTGGTCTCCATTATTTCGGTATAGAGAAAAGAATTTTGGAAGTTTTTATCTCTCTAATTTCTCATAAGATGTAGAGAGGAATTTATTTTTCTTACACTAGAAAAATTATTGTGTAGTATGAATGAAAAATTAGAGAGTAAAAACTCTCTAAATGGTCTTAGGAAACCGGTGGGAGGAGGGATTGAGGAGCCAATGCATGGGCTCAATTCTCTAATCAAGAAATAGGCATGCAAGGCTATGTGTTTAAAGTGTAATCATGTTGTTTCCACTCAATAATTAAACATAATTTAAACACCCAACTCCCTCCAATATTTCGGTCTACATAGGATTAAATGGATTCCATTTTATCTTTGTCAATTTGTCAATTTGTCACATGTCACATGTCACATAAAATTGTTATGTATTTTTAACATATTAAAAATCAACGCATTAATAAAAATACGTCATATACAAAATCGACTTAGTAATTCATAATTACTTGTACCAAAATATTTTACCAATTATAAATCACAACATCTTGTATTTATAATAATTTATTCATTCAAATGCAATTGTTTCCTTAAACAATAATTTCATCTAAGTAATAAAACAATTCGATTACTTAGACCGTATCAAATTACAATGAGACACGTAAATATTACTTCCAAAATCGTCCGTCAATTTTAAGCAATTTAATTAACTCGTATCGGCATACGATTAATTAAATAATCAATTAAGAGTATTTCCCTATAGGTATGACCTAAGGGGATCAACTGATCACCACCGTCGCACGACAGTAATGTCAAACTCTTGTCAGCCAATCATTACCGATATGTGTGGACCGTTATTTGTAAATATTATTACATCCCACGTGTATTCTTAAAACGAGATTTAAACATGTGATCATCATGATCAACAGTTGTGATCGCATTATTGTCGGAGGACACATATTCCAACATAGAGTCGTCGGATTTCAGAGTTCCTTATACCGCTGAGATCGTCGTATTGTCGGTAAGATCCTTGTACCATTTTTATGTCGATTCATTAGTTTTAGTTTAAACTTTATTTGGGTAAATTGGGGATTATTTGGAGTATTGTTGATTATAGATAGTAATTGTATGACTATGTGATTATAAGAGGTAATTTGGTAGAGGAATGCTTTTGATCCGCTGCTTGTGTTGATTTTGGTGATTGCATTCCAGGTAGGGTTTCCCTACTCTATTATTGTGTAAATTTTATAAGATGGTTGTTGGTTTATTGGCATGTGATTACATGGTAATTGGTTTTTGTATTATTGATATTATAATTGGTTGTTGTTGATTGTCTATGGTTCGCGAGGTGCACCCTCGGCTGAGTGGAGTGACTTGCGGGAGTGGCTTCACGCCCTTGAGTCGCCCCATGTGGTTCCCGTCAAAAGGGGGATGTGCACATTAATGGACTTGAGTTATTCGCTCGATGGAGATAAGCGGGGCTTAGGTGGGAATGGCTGCGGTCCCCCACTAGCGGCGAGGAATACCTATTGCGATAGGTATTCTGACATGGCTACACACTTTAGTGTGTAGTCAAATGATTGGTGATGTGACGCTAATGGGGAATTGTGATTGTGTTTCTATTTGTTGTTCTATCTTATATTGCTTATGCGGTAACTGACCCTGTTCTGAAAATTGTGGTGATCCATTCGGGGATGGTGTGCAGTTGTTTAGCAGGTATGGCATGGATGCGCGCGGGTTATCTGGGGATGAGTCACCACGAGTCCGAGTAGTAGTCTTCCGCTGTAGTGTCATGACATTTTATTTATTTCAGTTGGTTTTGGTTTGGAACATTTGTATTGTATTCTTTCAGTTTTGGTATTGTTGTAAACACTTAAAATTTATTTACTTAAAGTACGTTTCATGATGGTCACTTTTGATTACTATGCCTTGGGTAACAGAGATGGTGGCATTCTCATGCATTAGGTGGTCTTGGTAAGGCACCTTGGTGTATAGGGGTGTTACAAAGTCGTATCAGAGCGACGATTTTGGAACATGTAACTAATGAACCCAATGAACTTAGAGAGTCAAATTAAAATGAACTCGGGGAGGATTTTTTAGGAGCTAATGCAAAGGCTTGGGAGACTTCCTAATGTCGCGAACTCGCCCTACAACTTTGAATCGGTCACTATAGGGTGTGATGGGATTTCTATGTGTTTCTTAGTGTTCATATGCATATGTTGCATAAAGTATATGATGGGTGTTGTGGTGAAAAAGATGAAAGTAAATGTTGCATGACGATATGAATTGTGGTTTAAGCATGTTTATATGACGGAAGTGAATTTATAATGTGGCATTTCTAGTAACATGTGAATAGAAGTTGTAATGTATCATATGTTTTTTTTTTCAACGAATAGCTATAGAGTTAAAAGCATACGGGTAGTGTAGCATCATCATCAAGACTCAATCGAGTGGGGTGAACTCGATCGAGTGGGCTGAGGTTGATCGAGTTGGTATATGTATACACGTTGGGCAATAGTTACTGGTTTGTGCTACTCGATCGAGTAAGGGGAGTACTCGATCGAGTGTCGGGTACTCGACCGAGTACGTATGTGACTTGATCGACTACGTTTTATGACAATCCTGGGCAGGTTCTTGAGTTATGGTACTCGATCGAGTTGGTGTCTTACTCGATCGAGTGACCCCTACTCAATCGAGTACGTACTGTTACTCGATCGAGTAAGTTCTATGCGGGTCATATTTGCTTTGAGACGTAGGCTATTTGATTACGTTTATCTCCCTTTTATATCTCAAAGATATGCCGCCAAAGAGATCAACGTTGTACGTAAGGGCTTAAGAGATAAGTATGGATGAGATCGCCAAGATGCTTGTGTTGGAATATGTGTCCTCCGACAATAATGCGATCACAACTGTCGATCATGATGATCACACGTTTAAATCTCATTTTAAGAATACATGTGGGATGTAATATTTACAGTCAATCGGTCCACACATATCGGTAATGATTGGTGACTAGAGTTTGACATTATGCCGTGCGGTGGTGATCAGTTGATCCCCTTAAGGCATACCTAAAGGGTAACACTCTTAATTGATTATTTAATTGATCGTATGTCGATACGGGTTAATTAAATTGCTTCAAATTGACGGACAATTTTGTGAGTATTATTGACGCATCTTATTGTAATTCGATTAAATAAGATACGATCTAAGTAATCAAATTGTTTTATTACTTAGATAAAATTATTGTTTACGAAACAATTGGAACTGAATGAATAATTTATTATAAATACAAGACGTTGTGATTTATAATTGATAAACCGTTTTGGTACAAGTAATTATGAATTACTAAGTCGATTTTGTACATGACGTATTTTTATTAATACGTTGATTTTTAATATGTTAAAAATACATGACAATTTCACATGACTTGTAACATGTAACAATTGACAAATGACAAAATATAAAATGAACCTCCCATTTTATGTAAGTGCCAAAAAATGAAGGGAGTATAATGTTTAAATTGTATTAAATAATTAAGTGGAATGCAAAATGATTGCACACCTATTTGTAGCCATGCAAGTCTATTTTCTTGGGAAGAAAATGAGCTCATGCATTGGGCACTAGACACCCCTCCCCACCGGTTTTCAAAGGGCCATTATAGAGGTTTTTCTCTCTAATAATTCATTCACTACTTTACAATATAATTCTAGTGTAAGAAATATAATTTCCTCTCTACATCTTATGAAAAATTAGAGAGATAAAATCTCCAAAAATCCTTCCTCTTGACCGAAATTGCAAGAGACCAAAATAAATATTTTGGGTCAATTTTTAGTAAGATTAACATTGTTATAGTTCAAATAATATTAGTTTTTAAGAGGTTATCTTGGGTATTCATCTTTGGGAGGGATTCTAAACTTGAATCTTTGTTCATCCATATAAGAAAACCTCAAGAACAAGTAAGAAGGAGATCTTACTTGTGCCCTTTAAACCGAAACTCTCATAGTAAGAAAGACGATTTTTTCTCTATTCTTATTTAAGTTTGCATGCATAAGATCTAGTTTTAATTTTATGACTAAATTAAATCGTAACATATATGAACATATTAAATAATGAGATTAATTTTTCTAACAAGCGATATCATGAGCCTTAGGTTGTTTGCATGGAAATCGGTTATTGTTTTTCCGAGTTATAAGATTAACAAACAAAACTTATAAATTTGTGTTTATTATGAAATATCACAAAATTTATTTGCAAGTTTAAGTTTCTGGTCCTAAAATGTATCATATCGGTAATGATTGGCTGGCTATAGTTTGACATTACTATCATGTAGATTTAAATATGTGATCAATATGTTCGACAATTGTGATCGCATAATTGTCGGAGGACACATATTCCAATATTAATGTAATTTTATCGACCAAGAGTTCTAAAAAGAAAATGTTGCCTTGAAATGCGTGTCAAGACCGAAGTTTAAGGGACCAAAGGAGTTGGTTTCCGAATTTGTAATAGTTTATTAGATTTACTATTTTAGGAAGGTCATACTAGGATTTTATTTATGCTTTGCATTTTATTTATATGTTGCATGCATCGCTAAATCGCCATAACTAAAACATGCATTATCATTTTATCGAGTTTATCGACCGTTTCAATTACAATTATCGTGTTCACCGCTTTAGTTCACTTAAAACGTGATAGATAATAAATTGACATGATCTCTCGCTAAAATAAACAATTGAGACTTAGTCTAACCAAAAAGTAGAAACCATGAAAACCTATTTCATGAGGGAGTGCACTCGGCCCTACCGGGGTACAAATCTTGTTACGTAGGGGAAGTGGGTGATAAATGTCTATCCACCGAATTTATGTTAATAAAGGGTATTTCGGCACACCGTGCCCTAAGTTAATATGGATTTGGTTAGTTATAATTACAAGATGTTGTGAATTATACTAACTAGTATTTAAATGGCCATTTTATGAGAAAGTAATTTTGAATTACTAGTCAATTTGTTAAATGTTATTTATTTAATTTGTAAATGATATTTAATTTGTTAAATATGCATTTTAAATTAAAACATGACATAAGATATGTCACATGTCAGATGACATACAATTGTAGAATTGACAAAAATAAAATGGACTTTATATTACACATATTAACCGAAATATTGGTAGGCAATTTTAGAAGTTTTGTCTTATTCATTTGTCTATGACACTTGATAGTGACTTGACTATGACAAAGCCTTACACAACATTAGTCTTGTGAAGACAAAAAGGAAAAAGGAAAGGTCCTAAAAACCTCCCCACCCACCGGTTTTGTGATGCCACCATTGAGAGATTTTTCTCTATTATTATTCATTCTCTCATGTTTTATGAAAAACAACACTCTCTCTCTTGTTCTTCATAAAATTATTTTTATGAATCTAATTTGTACAAATCAATCACTAA
>NW_027413283.1:0-80539 GCF_048544455.1 Silene latifolia
CTTGTGGTGTGATAACTCATTGGCTACCGTTTATTCCAAGGTGACCCTGGAAACCATGCAACCATCATTCATCCATGTTCTACCACATTTTGTCATCAAAAGGAATGGGCACAAAAAGAAATCGTTCATATTTGAGTTCAAGAAATGAAATGAAATGTGAAAGAAAGTTTGCAAAATGCATCAAAAGAAAAGAGGAGCAAAATAGAACTCATATGTTCAAATATAAGGCACCCTCACTACATAGGGGGTGACTTTGAAAATGTTCAAAAGAAAATGCAAAAAGTTGAAAAATTGTCAAGTGTTGAATTGCCAAAAATCAAAAGAAAATGGCAAAGGAAAGTGTTCTCAAATGTTATATGCCACAAGAAATTGGGGGGAAAAACAACAACAAAAGCAAACTCCCAAATGAAACTCAAAAACTATCAATCCCTTTATCCATCGTATCCATTTTTGTGCATGGTAGAGAGGGGACGACCCTTCTTCTTGTCTAGGCAAGAGGGGGAATTCACGATCCTCCAGGTTTTCTAACACCATGGAGTCTACTCTTGACAAAAAGCATTTAACGATTGAGGACAAAGGTACCCTAGATTGACACAATTTGGAGGTGATTTATTGGTATCCTTCTAGGCTTAGTAGTTTGAAGAAATTGCATCTATAAAGGAGTGTGTACCCTTGAATTGCTTCCCTTGTAGATAATTTCCGCCACTTAGATGAGGAAAGTGGCTATTATTTTCTAGATGCATCCATTACTTGATTTTGTGTGCTTTAATGCTTGGATGTGTCGCCATTTTGGCAAGATCCACCTTGCCTTGCAAGAAGGCATCCTACCTCATGGTTGTCTTGTTGTGAGTTGAAGGGGGCGGAGTGAGACCCGCTAATTATCTCATATCGGCTATGCTATTAGGTTAGTTTAAATAACGGTCCTAGTCTTTGTCACCTCTTTACTAGGGACGAGCAAAGGTTCGGTTTGGGGATATTTGATGTGACCATTATTTGAGCATATTTAGTCCCGAATTAGCCTCGTTCCCATGCTTTTTAGTGTATATTTGGGTCATTTATTGTCTTTAGTCCTTTGTTTTGCATATTCTTTGAGGTTTTGTTTCCTTGGTAGGAAAGGAGTGCAAACCTTGCATTTTCATGGCAAAATAGAGCTAAATTGATTGAATTTAATGACCAAGCATCAAGGAGAAGACAAGACTAGAAGGCCTTTGTACATATTATAGTAGTTGGGCAATGATGAGAAAGGATCCTTGCATCTCCGACAAAATCCTCAAGGATTGTATGAAGAAAAAGGAAGAAAAGAAGAAAGGAGGAAGTGACTCGGTAATCCGAGCGGATTGCCTTCCTGACACCCGCCCAAGACAAGGAATCGAGCGTGCCTTCTCAGAGGGACGCTCGTCCAAAACCACCCACAATCCGCCCGTCCACCCAACAACAAGCTCGTCCAAAGACCCACATCCGCCGTCCGTGCCCGGACGCTCGGATTGTGTGACAAAATGCCTATTCCGCCTTCTACTCGTTTACATGAAGGATGCGCATACCTCGGAAAGACTAGCAAAAGGAGACTCGCATATTTTTAGGAGAGGAGCGATTCTCAAGGACTTAATCGTCATTTAAGCCCTTAGTAAACCCTAATTTGTGTACCTAATCCCCACTATAAATACCCCATTAGTCTAATTAGGTTATCATGTTCTTCTTATCAATTCCTAGTGTATTTTTCATCATTCTAATCTCTCTTTAATCTTGTAATCAACTTTTAATCAAGTCTTAATACAAATCTCATTTCCTTAATCTCTCTTTTGTTCATCTTTCATTTTGGGTAATTGAAGATTATTTGGGTTATTATTGGGAGATTGACAACCTTCCAATCATTCATCAAGTACTTCTATTATTCTTTGCTTTATTATTGGAATCATTAGTAGGTATAATTCTCTTAATCTCTTTTTAACTATTGTTAATCATCTTCATTTATTCATCATGTTTTACTTTGTTGGTATGATTGACAACCTTGCTAGCATGTTCAATATGATAATGAGTGAGTAGTTTCCTTAACTAGGGTTAATGGGTAATTAGGGGAAACCAACATGGGGGATGATTCATGCTTAAATTAATATGTTTTCATAGCTTATTTGCTTGCTTGTTGTGATCTCAACTCATGCACATGTTATGTTTGATGAAATGCTAAGCCTATGAATCCTTGCATTTACTACCATCACTTACCTTTTCAATGAGACTTGTAAGACATAAACCAACTCGAGTCTTATTTGACCATGCATGTAGTTGAGTAGGGTGGATTAAGTCGACTTGTAGGTGTTGTACAATCTAATCGATTCGGCTCCGGCACCCAAACCTTCCTAGGATTGTAAGATATAAACCAACTCGATCCATCACAACAATAATTGCTTGCTTATAATTTGAGAATATGTTTGTATGATCAATTCCCATGAATCCCCTATGACCCCATGACACCCTAGTGCCTTTTATCAATTGTTTACACCCCTTTTTAATCATCTTGCTTGTTTACTTTAATTGCTATTTAGTTTAGTGATCTTCTACTCCAACCCCAAATTGTGACACCCCTAGACACCGCTAGTTACAATTGAAAATCTCACTTCAATACCCGTCCCTTGGGATCCGACCTTTACTTGCCTCTTTACTAATTGTAGAGTTGTTTGTGAAGATATAAATATTGTTTTGGTCTAGGTGCTCCTAACGACAAGTACCGAAAGCTAAACCTCCAAGTGAGTACGGCCAATCGTTGGATCGCATGGGAGCTGTACAAGGTTATGGAATCTAGAATCTAGCATATTTTTCCCTCCCCTTTGCTAGAAGTTGGTGTATTTCACCTAATCATTAGCCTTGCTGTAGATACCTCATTTCTGCACCTCCCGCAAACCACCGGTGATGATTGGCCGCATGTTTGGTACATTTTAACGATTTATGATAGTTCGTAAGTTTATCGTCAAGTGATAGCTCAAATACTTGTGTCTACCCCATGGTTGTCATCTACGCGCCATTACGGTCGTTTTGTGATAATTAGAGTTCATTTGGAGTCCCGGGTCAAAAAAAATGCTCTATTTTCTAATAAACCGTTTAAAGAAAGTCGGAATGTTGAAATATTCCGTATATTGCTATTCCATAATTTAATTTTTTATCTTTTTGGTATAATATTTCCCGAAAATCATATTTTAAAGAATAAGGAAGTCGAGATCTACCGCAATTCCATAAAAGAAACGCGGAAATCTTTCTTCCGCTTGGAGGAAACCTCTGCGAAATCAATCGACCACGTAAGCTCGATTATTATGAGTACGGTCGTTGCATGACCGACCAATTTGACCAACTACACTCAATTAATCAATCAATTTAATCTAAATCCTCTTACGAGGGCACTTTTATCATACATTCGAGTCGAGCAATCACTAAAACGTTAACTTAGTTAATCTCGTTTCATCAAACATGTAAGTCCGAGGGGTGTAAATCTCATCTTTATTATTGTATTTTATGATTGTACTAATTAATGTAAGGTTTACGTCAAAAGTATGCTTAAGAACGATTTCTAAAACCCTTTTATTAAACTGTTTTTTACGGATTGATGAGGCAGACGTCGAGAAGAAACGCAGCAACTATTGCGCCTCTTCCAGAGGCTGCCGCATTCTTGCTTTTCTTCTTCTTCCTCGCCTCTCTTTGTTCATTCGTCTTTTCGTCTTTCTTTCTTATTTTTTTCTTCGTTCGTACATATGATAAGTTTAATACACTTTTATTAATATCACGCTTTAATTCCGACCTAAATCTCTAATAATTAATATTTGCGGGTTTTCATCATTAAATCAAACCCGGATTTTGGAGATACGATTCGTTCATGTCAGGTCTCTGGAATTCGACTTTTGTATATTTTTATCATTTGTTTTCATCAGTTTATCACATCTTTCATTCGTCTCCATCTTATTAGTTTAACCTAATTGATTTGTAATTAGTTTATAATCCACTTTAACTCGTTCAAAATTAATTTCCATCCGTTTTAATTCGTTTTTATCGCTTTTATGACGTTTTGATATGTTAATAATACGCTAAACCACTTTCATCCGAGCTAAATATTAATAATTTATCGTTAAATCCACTAACAAACACGTTAGATTCGACTTCACATCCGTAACTCACCTCGGGAATAGACGCACGGTGACCATGCGCCTCTTCCAAGAGACGCAAAGACATTATTGCTGTATTCGTCCGGTTGAGCTCTGTCTCAACTTCCGCTCTTGCTTTGACCTAATTCCTTAATTACGTATTAATCGACTATTAATCCTAATATCACCTCTGATCTGTCCGTATTTTCTAACCTAATTTATTTTCCTTTACTTTTCTCAAATTATCCGTCTTAAATATACTTTTGACGTAATCACTCGATCGTTGTAAATCATTGTAATTCTTATCGCGATTTATTTATTTATTTTATTGTATTGTATTATTTATTTACTTTTTTTCACATGTAATTAATCTAAACCCTAATTCGACATTAATGAGTGCTAAATTACGTGTTCACCGAATTAGTTAATTTTCACATGTTAGGTTTAATCTATTATTTGTTGCATTGCATGCATATAATCGACAACATATCGAGTATAGATAATTTCCTAACCATTAGTAGAGACTGCTATCGAGGCGGGCGGGATTAGGTGTTCAGTAAAAGGACTTCCTAATACATACCCTCACCCCTTACTCCAAATCTCTGTGAACATCCGTGTTCATTGGCATCCACGAGAGTCATTCGAGACATAGAATGCTAAGGGTAACGAGTTATTAGTGTTCATGTCACTACTTTGTGTCTTGACATGGCACGAGGTATTCGAACGGTTCCAATTTCCCATAAAAATTGGTGGCGACTCCACAAATGCAAACGCTTATTCCCAAGCGCCCCCGTGTCCACACTTGCCAATGTTATCTTCATTATTTTCATTGGGATTAACCTTGAGTGGAACTACGAATGATGTAGAAAGTTAGCTTTTTATGCTTAGAATTTTGCTCGTAACATTCGGAATGACATGAATTTAGCCTCTTCTAGAAAGCATTTATCTAATTTCTTCTACTGTACAAAAGATATTTATTTTATTATCCCTAATTTTTAGTTGGTGTTTGTACTCCACTGAATCATTTGGTTCCTTTAGCTGGAACTTATACAGCTTATCAATAAGTCTCTCTTAAGACGAATATATCCTCTTAAGATTCAAACTAGTTCGAATATTCATGCTCCTCATCGAAGATAACTACGAATAGTTGTAAGCAGTCGATTCAACCATCAAAAAAATATAACAAGAGTTTCATTGTGATTTGCACTCAAAAGGTACAAACAACCGAACCAAATAAAGATACACTAACATACACATGAAACATTAGCGATTAAAATATCTTGGGGGACGTGCGCGAAACCCGCGGTGAAACCATCTAGTTTGTATAAAAATTACTCTTTAATTGATAGTAAAAAATGAAGAAATTTTATAGAAAATGATGTCTTGCCGTAAGACCGTCTTATTCTAAAATTTGTGCTAATATATACTCCAATTAGTTTTAAACCCGTGCAAAATTGCACGGGTATGTATTTAGTCGTTATGGTTGTTTTTTTACTTATTTTTATTTATATTTCAATTGTACTTATATTAAGCATGTAAATCCGTGATGTACATGATTAATATTTACACGGGGTTTAAGTACATGTTCAAATGCAATGGTTTGACATGAAAAACTGAAATTTAATGTAGTCTAAATGTAATGTGGAAATATATAGAAATTTACAACCCGAATAACGAAAAACAATTTGATAATCTACTTTAACATACGTAAATTATTCTAAAAATTGGAAAATTTCATGATAGACTACATTAGTAGTCGTATTAGATCAAACATAAACTCTTTTTAGTCGTCAAATTTTTGAAACATTTATAAATAGATCCCGAACATGCATGAAAGAGCGAGACGATTTTAAATAATGGACCCAATATTTGATATTAGCCGATTCAAATCAATAACTTAAAAATCGTAATAACAAAAATGGACTCGATATTTTATAATAACCCGGCCCACAAAGGTTATATATATTGGTCTCGATAACATGAGATGTTGGACTCAAAAACATTACCTACCCTAACAATACCCGATATATAACCCTCCCTCTCCCCAAACCCTAATGATATCTACCTTCGTACCGCCTCCCTCTTTTCTCGTCCTCTCTCTATCTCGCCACTCCTCTCTAAAATACACCGTAATCCTCTTTAAAACCCTAATTGTATCTCTCGGTTTATTCAATCTCTAAATCCCAAACTATCATCTCCCTCATCAAATCAAATCATTACCATCTCAAATCATTCCTCTCATCATCATCATCATCATCATCATCAAATATGAAGATCTCTATCATATTACGATGCTTGGATTAAGACTCTACTTCACCAAAATTACTTTTCCTTTGTTTGGTAAATTTTCGTTTACTCTCATTTTTTCTTTTTTCATTATGTAAATCAATTTAAAAATGAATATTATATAGTTAATCTCAAATCTGTTTTTTAGAGATGAAGCTGAACTGGTGAAGAGGATGTTTGATGAAGATGAACTGGGAAGGACATGTGCAAGGCAATCAACATGGGGATCGACGGTACAATCTTAAACTCCATTTTTTTATACTAATTTACAAATTTCTACAAACATGTTTAGTCGAATTTATTGCCTATTTCAATTAGTGACTGAAATTCTATTTGTAGTTGGTAAAACCATGGATCTAACATGTTTAGTCGAATTTATTGCCTGTTTCAATTACATGTGATTCCATGTACGAATTGAAAAAATTAAAGCTCTTTGTAAGTAACTTTTTTTTCATAGTCAATACAATTTTTTGTTCGAGGAAAAGGTAGATCTACACTTGTTAGTTTAAAATAATATCGGAAGAATGTAAAAATCTGCGATTTGTTACTTGTATGTGGAAATTTATTAAGTGAAAATCTATTTCTAGTTGGTAAAAACATGGATCTATAATTGTGAATTAAAAAGTTCTTTTTGTCTAGTTGAAATGCATGGATTTATGGTTTTAAACGTCAAAATTTTTTTTTATGATATTTGGACTATTTTTTAAACTCATGTCAGAATTTCTTATGTTTAATGGTGTTTATACTTAAATAAACCTAGATCAATTGATTAAAATAACATACTATGACATTGATCCTAATTTGGTACGTATTTTAGTGGTTTCAATGATTGAATCTGACTAATTGCTGATTTTTCCTGCATAAATCAATCATTCAATCGTATTTTTCATGATATTTGGACTATTTCATAAACTCATGTCTGAATTTCTTATGTTTAATGGTGTTTTTAGTTAAATAACCCTAGATCAATTGATTAAAATAACATATTGTGATATTGATCCTAATTTGGGACATTATATTTTATGATATTTCGACTATTTTTTAAACTCATCTCGAAATTTCTTATGTTTAATGGTGCTTTTACTAAATAACCCTAGAACAATTGATTAAAATAACATACTGTGATTTTGATCCTAATTTGGGACGTATTTTAGTGCTTTCATTGATTGAATCTGATGAATTGGTGATTTTTCCTGCATAAATCAATTATTCAATATTATCTTAAATTTTAAACTTTTTTTAACCATTTTTATTCAATTATTGTTCAAAGTTAATGACGGATTTTTTACTATTTAAATTGCATATTTAGTTTTTTTACTAAATTAATAGAAAATTCTGGAAAATGTTTTCACGACGCGAATTACGGATTTTTTACTATTTAAATTGCGTATTTAGTTTTTACTAAATTAATAGAACATTCTGGAAAATGTTTTCCCAACGCGAATTAAAAACCGTTTACGATGAAGACGAAAACCGTTTGAGTCTGACCTACCCAAGTCTTATTTAACGTAACCCAACACAATTACTTTGACCTGACCCACCCAATTCCAGTCTGGCCTAACCCATCCAAAATTGGGTTTGAACTGAACAACCCAATTTCCTTATGACCATACCCAAACTGAATCAACCCCAACTGGATTGTCATGACCCAACTCAACCTGGATCACACCTAACCTGACCCAACCCCAAATGGGTTTACATAACCCAACCTGACTTGACCTGACCCACATAAGTTGACATGACCCGACCCAACCTATCCTGGGTTGACCTAACCTGACTTAACCCATGTCATTTCAACCTGACCCAACCCACTTGGATTGACCCAACCTAGCTTGTACTAACCTGACCCAACCAAACCTGGCCCTATATAGACACTATCACACTTGTATTTCACTTGACTCAATCAAAATTTAAGAACTAAGTTTTGAAATTTATCTACATATTCAATTTTGAATTGTTAGCATTAAGGTAATACTATGAAATTAGAATAACAATTGTTATTCAATTATATGCAGATTGTTTATGGACATGTTCAAATATTAAAAGTTAAGTATCCTTTGTAATTTACATTTTCTATTATACATTTTCCACATGAATCAAACATAATCCTAAAATTTCTTTACTTTCAGGTTTTATTTTCAGGTTTTTACTTTTCCTCAATGGCACAATTGAATTTGTCAAATGAACTTAATTAAAGCTAAGTCTCCCTTCTTTATTTCTTTGAGAACTCTATTATGCTGATTATTTTCTTGTACTAATTTGTTATTTCTTTTCATTTCAGACTTATTGACTATGGTGAAGTACATCCTCATTATGAGATTTACAACAACACTAGACTATTAGAAGATTAGTCATTTATTTATATTCTACTTTAAAATATCTTAAAAACATAAGCAATTTGATTAAACTCAAATTAAGAAAAAACAAACATATTGTTCTCTTGCTGTATTCCATGTTTTATCTTCTTCCTAGATCGTGATGAACCTCCACCTTCCATGATTATAATCTTGATTTCACCTTTCTTTGACCCTTTCTGATTTCACCCTTTATGATTTCACCCTTATTTAACCCTTTATGTTGTGCACTGTTGTGGACTGATCTAATCTGGATTTCACCCTTTCTTGAATCTTCTTTCACCCTTTCTGATTTCACTCTTCAATGAACTAAACATTTGATAACTTAAATTTTAAATGTGGTAGTAGAGTTAGTATGAATATGTTGTGTTGCTAAATTAAAATGAAATATAGGAAAAATGAAAGTGAATAGAATGTGTGAAGAAGGTGCTACAGGTTTTATTAACTGCTGCAGTTACCCGTAACTGTCCCATAATCCCTCCACAGTGTCTCTGATAAACTGCTTCTTCGATGGTTGTGCAGATATTATTAATATATTCTGATTTATTAATGTCGGCTTTTTATTGATCGATATTTTGTAGATTGCACGGGTGAAGCGTATTAAACATGACGATATTAACTTAGCCTTAAATCCTCGGTGATGAACGGCTTTCTCGCCAGATCTGAGAGGATTATTTCTTTTTTTTTTTGAAGTACAAAATTTAGTTTAATAAAATATGTAATTTATTCCCATAATTTATCATAATTAATTTTATAAATTATTACAAATTATGAATTAAAACAATTGTGAATTATTTATTAAAAAAAAATTTAAATTTTTTTATTAAAACATTTTTAATAACTTGTAAATTAAATTAAAATTTATTTGTTTTTTTAGAGTAAAAAAAAAAATTAAAATTTGCTCTAAATGCTAGTTGAAGACTAAATTAACTTGGTTGCCTATCATCGTCACCCACCATTTTCGGTGTGCGCGGCTGATAGTGAAGTAAATACTCCGTCATGATTTATTTTTTAAAAAAAAAATTATTGTACCAAGTAGTTTTAAAAAATTATGTATGTATTTCATTCGTGTTATATGTTCTATCCCGAAATTAAATGTAATTCATTCTCATAATTATGTAATTTTATTATTATTTAATTTTTTTTAAAAAAATTATGTAATTATTAAAAAATATTTATTACAACAATTGTGAATTATTTATTTAAATATTTTTTTAAAAAAAATTTATTAAAATTTTTTTAATCACTTGTAAATTAAATTAAAATTTATTTGTTTTTTTAGAGTAAAAAAAAATTAAAATTTGCTTTAAATGCTAGTTGAAGACTAAATTAACTCGGTTGCTTATCATTGTCACCTACCATTTTCGGTGTGCGCGGTTGATAGTTAAGTTGCCGAGTTTTATATTCCATGTAAATACTCCGCCATGATTGATTTTTTAAACAAAAATTTTTTTACCATGTTATTTTAAAAAATTATGTTGTTATGTTGTTGCTGCATGGTACAATAATATTAACCAAAATACATGAATATTTTATATTCCAAGTAAATACTCCGTCAAGATTTATTTTTTAAACAAAAATTATTGTACCGTGTACTTTTAAAAAATTATGTATGTAATTCATTTGCGTTTTATGTTCTACCTCATATATAAATGTAATTCTTTCTCGTAATTATGTGAATTTTATTATTATTTAATTTTGTTTTAAAAATTATGTAATTCAATTTCATTTACTCTCATTTGTAATTCATTCTACGTATATGTTATTAATTGTATTTACACAGAATGTATAAAATTATTTCATAATATTAATTCATAGAATTTTTTCATAATATTATTTCATAGAATTTGTTGCAAGACAGAATTTATCGCATGTTTGAAAAGACGGAAATCTGAAGAAATAAATACATTGCACACTAACGGGTCCCACCATAACATGAATTTCCAAAAAAAAAGGGCTGCATTAATGACGTGGCGCGCTGAGGATTGAGTATTGTCTTTTGTATTAATATAGATAAGATTGTTAATTATAGTTGCTCATTAATCCTTTTTCTTCTCAACTTTTTTTTTTGGGTAAGATAAGAATTATATAAATGAATCAAAAGATCGTTACAAGAACGATATCATGTATAAGACGGGTTGTTGCTACAAGATTACAAGAGAGCATATCCAGCCCATCACTATCTAATAACGGCCCAAACCCATAGCTCATGGATGACCTGTCAAAACCCGACCCGACCCGAAAACCCGACCCGACCCGACCCGTTTTCTTAGGGTTACAAACCCGGTTTTTTCGACCCGCGACCCGTTTGACCCGAACCCGAAATGACCCGTTATTTTAGGGTCGAGACCCGACCCGAACGGGTCGACCCGTTGGGTCAAAGGAAAATCATGAATTTTATTAAAAATATTATTATTTATATATTATATTTGAAAATATAGTTAAAAAATTATTTTTTTATTACTTAAAATTAAAAATTAAACTAAAAAGTTAATTTTATATAACTTTTATAATATTTAATAATAAAATAATTATTAAAAAAACTTTATTTTAATAATTATATCAATATAATTATTGTATATGATGAATATGACTAAAATAATAATTTTAAACATATTTTAATTTTTAAAAATATATTTTTTAAATTAAAAAAATCGTTTAAAAAAGGCGTTAAAAATTATTTTTGGACCCGTATTTCGACCCTAACCCGACCCGAGACCCGTATGACCCGACCCGTATTTGACCCGACCCGTATTTGACCCGACCCGTATTCTGACCCGACCCGTATGACCCGACCCGGGACCCGACCCGCCCGACCCGTTTGACAGGTCTACTCATGGACCAAACAACAAAGCAGATTATAGGAAATCTTATCTAAATCCCAATTACAATAACAAAACTTAGGAAGTAGAATAAACAAGTCAAACCCTAGAAATCCTCCTGTCATTTCCCTCTTTATCTTCTCGCATTCTACTCGTGCTTCCTTGAATTCAATCAATGATTCAATCAACTTAAGAGTCGTGGATCCATCGTTCATCTCTGCCAGCAACAGGACCCCATCACCCCCTGTAAATCCGCCCCTGATCATCATCATAGATTATATTTGGTTTGATAAATTTTTGTTGTTGATTATGTTATCATGTTCATCTAATTTTTTTTTCGGTGGTACCTTACAGATCTCTTTTGCATCTGATTATCTCGGCATGGACCAGGTACGTTATCGGGTTGACTCGTAAATCCTAAAAGAATGTTAGTTTTTGGTTATATTGATTATGTGTATTTGTTAATGTGGGCAAGGTTTGTTGTTAGTGGAGAGTGTAGTGTGTTTAATGTTAATGTTTTATGTGTATTGCTTGTGTAATTGCTGATACAATTGATTAGTACACGAGCCTATTTATAGGCATTGGTATGCCGGCTTACAAATTCCACGCCATACAAGGAGCTCCTAGAATATTTCATGTTTGTGTCTTGGTAATCTACTATAGCATATGTTCTAACTATTTCTAGTTTTACAATTACCCATCAAATCTAGATGACTCTAGATTTTTCTGATTAATATTATCAACAAAGAATTTCTAATTTTATATCATAAGGCATCGAACAACTGGAACTATTTTTTTGTAACTAGGTGTTGTCTGTTTGTTGTCTTGTTTAGCCTATTATGTATCCCCGTTGGAAGTCCAACCTGTGTGAAGAAAGTTTGATATCTGCCTTGAAAAATGATGATAAAGATGTATTTATGAGGGTCATCAAGGACAAAGGATTGGGAGAATACGAAATTGATTCTTTTCCAGCTACTTTATTTGTAAATGACGCTGTGGAAATTGCTATTGCGGTTTTCAATGGTGAAACTAAAGGTATTCTTGATATGGAAGACTTATTCAAGGATGGAAAGACTCCACTTCATCTTGCCGCTCTTTACCAGGCTCCTAGATTGACCAAATATCTTCTTCAGAGGGGTGACAAAGTTGATGTCACCTGTGATGGTAAATTATTCGGACAGAATGTTAAACATTTCACCCCTTTTGACTGCATCTTCCAACCTATCAGGTAATATAGAGTGACAAACACGGAATCACGCAACTCCTTTAGTTTCGTTTTCATATAATCTAATTTAGCTCTTTATATTCCAACATTACCCAGATATTCTCCTCCTCGGAGATCACTCTTTGAGATGCTTACTTGGCTTTGCTATCATCACGTACGTTTATCCTCTTCGTTTTGTCTTTTTTTTTTCTTTTCTTTTGTTGAATGTATTCATGACCCATTTTATAAAGCTATTATTACAGAGGGGTAGTATGGAAGTTATACGGATGCTTGTACTTTATATGCAAGATACAACACCGGTCAGGCAAAAATTTGTCAAATATGCACACGAGGACGAAGTGAATAAGTTAGCCGCGCTCTTTATGGCTGTTCCCGAGCTGTTCTTGTCATGTCCAGGAAGCGGGGTGTCTTTGTTAAGCAAGCTCAAGCGTGAATTGAATCCGTTGGTGAATAATACAGATATCAAAAAGCAGCAGCTGTCTTTATTGTTTGATATTTTTGCTATGGTTGGTCATGAGATTGCAGCATACATAAGGCTTCAAGAATTTTGTGTATGTTCTCTAGTCACATGTTCTTTTTTCCAGGTCATACTTTTGCTTTATTAGAATCACTAACGAGTAACTAAGTTTCACCATTTTCTCAATAAAGGTGAGGCCTAACTCTATCGAATCTTATGAGCAATCATATCTAGAAGTGGATTTCTTCCTTCGTGAACTTGTTCGCAGGAAGCTAAGAATTTGTTCTCCTGATTACTATTTAAGGTTTGTTTAAATATAATACTGATTTTCCAGCGATATCGGTTGCACTTCTGCTCCTTTACACAAGCTGCTCCCTTTCAGTTTTTTTGAAGCTGGCCCGATAAATTATGCTCCTCTTGATGATGGTGTGCCACGCCCAGACTGGCATAATGTTAGTAAACAACTCTCTTAATTTTTTGCTTTTCACTTTTTTGTTCGACGTATATTGTTGTGTGTGCATTTTGCAAGTTCATTCGTGGATATTTGTCATCACAAGTCATACCTAAATCTTTCCACCTAAGTCCTCAATTTCTGGGATATTTGGGATATTATTAGATACAGTAGTGTATTTTACCTTTTTTTTTTCTTATCTACTCTTATTTACTAAATTTCTCCTAACTTGAGTTGATGCATTGATTTATCAGTATACTTCTCAAAAGGATGGAATCTCACTAATCAGCATCTTGCCCCTTTTATTGGATAGAAAGGATTTCAACCGAACTGATATTTACAGGTACTGTCAAGTATTCTTCTTGTGTAGTCGATGACGCTGTTTATGGTGTGCCATCTACTTATTTATTTTTTGTGTATGGTGTACCAGGCTCATCCCCAGTCTAGACCCGCAGGATGCAGGTATTTTGTTATTACTTGGCTTTTAACCATAGTCCTTATTACGTCTTTTAGCCTTTTAGCTTAGGCAGATAAGTGATGATGATAATGAATCAATTTCATTTTGAGGAAGTTGAGGTAGTAGGGGCATTGCCTCAAACTTTTCTGTTTATTTCCTTTGCAGCTCGTCTAAAGAGTGCTATTGAAAAGAAGTTATCATCAATGTCAAGTTTGCACGGCTCTCTTAAGGTTAGTTCTTGTTTGTTTGTTCTTAGCATTTCATCTTAATTTGATCTTTGATGTGTTGTAGTTTATACTGCAAATAAATTAGAAAACAATGATTAGCAGAAAGTAGGGACAGAAATGGCAGTAGGCTAAACTAAGATAAAAGCTGTTCAATTCAGAGAATTGATAGGCTTATGAAACTATGGAATGCAGCAGCTATTGCAGAAAAGGTACCTGGTCCCTATAGCAAAAATGAACAGAGAATAAGACACAGGATGATTTCATTAGTTTTCTGAATAATTTCCCCATTACATCACTCTTGGATATTTATGGACTAGATTAGCTTGGAGCCTAAGCAAACAAGGGTAATTAGGTAATTAAACTAATGCATTAGCTGTGAGATTGCTACAGATTTATTCCATAGGAGAAGGTGGAATGGATTCTGGTGCTGTCATTTGTCCCTTTCCTTGTACTTCAGGTGAATGCATCATATTCCTCACATGGTATGTGCTGATCCTGTCCTGGTCCACCCTTACCTTGGTTAGTTGAGCTTAACTCAGGTGAAGCCTTGGTTAATGATGTGATAATACCTTTGGCGCCATAATTATTCTCCTTTGAATGCATTGCTGCTACTATAGACTGATCTGGATAATTATTCATTCTCACTTCCAAGAGAATGAAACCCAGAATGAATGGCATTTCTCGCTATAACCTGGCTAGAATTTTGTCGTGGCTCAGTTTTTTTTCTGTAATTGCCGTCATAGATGTGTTCACTGTTCAGTAATGTATGGTAACAATTTTTTTATTTCCGTCTTTTATTTGGGATTTTTTCTTTGGATAATATTGATTTGATTTTGCAGACAAGTTCTAAAATATCAGAGGGGGGGAAGCATCTTCTGTTTCCCATTGTTCCCCCCATATATTTTCCCACAAAAAGTTTGGAGAACAAACTGATACTGCAGACCAAGCTGAAGCCTGCCTTGTCATTTTTGAAGCCGTCACAGTCACAGTTCACGCGGGTTGCCAAGTTCACGCGGATTGCCAAGTATCTGCCAAAATGAATGAATTTGGTATTTTAGATGCAACAGATTAGTGTATTTTATGTCCTCCTCGAGCATGTTACCTACAACTGGACTACCAGAGAAAATGTAAAACTTCGGTTTTGTTATCCGTATTACTTGTTTGAATGTAGTAACTTAGCTGATCTTAAGTACATAGAGCGGATGCATGTTTTGAATATCGAAGGAAATGTACTGGTTTTAAGAAGAATTAAATGGGACGCCATCCCTGAGGATATAAATTTCCATTTCCCCCCCCTTTGTGGATTAAGGTGCACGGTTTACCCATGCAATATCTTCATACTTCTGTTGCAGCTCACCTTCTCGAGCATGTTGGCCCCATTATGGAAGAGGAGAGTTACCCAGAATTACTTCCCCCTCGACAATATGCGAGGATCCATGTCTGGGTCGATCTTACTAAACCTCTTATTCCGGGCTGTTACTTTACATTGGAAGGTCGTAGGCATCGTTGGATTTCTTTTAGCTATGAAAATATCTTCCGTGTATATGTAAGCGTTGTGGTGTCGTAGGTCATCGTATTTCATTTTGTGGACTCATGTAGCCTGCGCCGAGGCTGACAAATTTGCAGGGAAATGGCTACACTATCTTTTACGGTCTCCATGAAGTGCCTTACTACAATAAATCCATCTTGGGGCTTCCTCCAAAACTTTGATTCCTCACTACCACGATCAACACTACTTTCACAGAAACCCCCTGAGGTCGAAGATTCGAGGTCCTCATCTTCCGTCTTTCGTTTTTCTTTATCATCATCCTCATTCTTCGGCGATAATATGCCTCATGATTCCCCCATTTTTGAGAAAATGGTGAAACATGACCCTGAAAAAATGGTCCATACCGAGGTTAGATCCGACCCCTTTACAATGCACGACTTTTCGATTTGCTTGGATCTCTATCCTTCTCCGCCACCGAGTTACTCTTCTGCTCCATCAAAGCAAATTCCAAGATCGGAACAGTTTCATATGCGGTCCCCAAACCGCTAGCTGGGTCAATAACACAGCTGTCATAAATTCCTTTGATTGCTAAAGACGGGTCAAATAGCTTGAAAGTGGTGACATTTTTGGCCCCACCACCCCACTTGTTGCTTGACCTATTAGGAATGTGGTATTGTATTTGGGCCATATTTAGTTATAGACGGATAAGTGCCGTCTATAATGAGATTTTGTGTTGCCCAAGCTCTTCCAATCCATCAATGTTTTTCATTTGGAATGATCAAGTTATTTCGGCGGTGCATCTGGACCCACATCTAGACCTAGGCCCTGATGTTACATTTCCAAATAATCTTGGTCATACATCTATCCCTGATGGGGAGCTTAAATTTATTTCGCCGGTTACTTCTCAATCCAACTTAGACTCCTTCGACTCTGTTGGGGGGTTCCTCCTGTTTTTCCTCACTCTGATACATCTGTCTCCTCTAATGTGTATTTGACATCTTTGGATTCGTCATCATTCTGTAGCCTCGTATTACTCTAAAATGATGACTAGATCCCCCGGCCATCCATCGATGATTTTTCATTTGGGAATAAAAGACCTCTCTTGCCGAATGATGTTGGCTACTCTCCACACTCCAATCTTTGGTGTTTACCCTCCCCCAAAAAAAACGGCGCCTTAATCTTGCAGCTTCTCAAGTGGAACTTCAGGTGCCAATGGATGTAGATTCTCCTCTCACTCTTTTGCAAATGGGTCAGGTGGCAGGCCCCATGATGCCACCAGGGGATCAATGAAGCTACTTAGTTGGAATTGTAGAGGCTTAGGATCCGCGGACTCCCCTACATAGGGGGTCTAACACACCCCGTGCAACCACGGGCGGCGGAACCGGGCCTCCGATTTTGAACACCGAATTTATAAGCTTTTTTGATGAAATTCAATATAAACATCGAATCGAAGTATAGTAAACTTGTACATTCATATTTGGGGCCTCATTTTTTTGCGGTGCCCCGGACCTCTGTTTGTTACAAGACGCCCGCCCCTACGTTCCTTACTTACAATGGTGTGTCCGCGCTAATAATATTATCTATTATCGTTTTGCAAGAAACGAAATGTAGTGTGAATGATGCTGTATATAAGACTAGGAATCTCGCCTTCCCGAATTTTTGTGGAGTCAGCGCTGAAGGCTTTGAGTGGGGGTTTACTTTTGCTATACTGACTAGAATCTCATTTCCTCCTATGTAAGATTGTCATGAAACATCCAGCTAGTGAATGGTATGCTATTTTCCTGTATGGTGAAGCGTCATGCCATTTACGTCCACATCTGTGGGATTCACTTGATTTTGTGCTCTTCTTATTCTCCTTTGTTGATATTGGGTGATTTTAATCAAGTTGAATTCTGTGAAGACAAACTTGGTGGTGCTTCAGACATAGCGTGTTGGAAAAATTTTATGCTATGGAGAATCAGAATCGGATCTGGTTGAATTGCCTACTCTTCTAAGGACTGGTCTATTCTTTTCCCAAATGCTTTTATACTTGTCTCTGACCATTCCCCTACTGTTCTTGATATTTCTCTCCAGTCGAGAAGAAATCAAGAGGCTTGTATAAAGTTGATAATTGGTGCCTTTAACACCCAGAGATCCGTCATATTGTACTTAATTCTTGGAACACATATCATTCAGGATCACAAATGTACTCAATTTCCAGATGATTTTCCGTGATCAGATATCAAATCATGGAATGGGTTTTGAATCACAAGAAATCATATGGAATCAACTGGAGCTTATTCTCAAAAGACTTGTCTAAAAAGGCATGTGATATCAAAAACATTTCCTCAGCTCCAACCTTTTATTTTGGAGCAACAAAAAACGTCCAGTATAATTGAAGCCCAATATGCGTGCGTATTGGCTTCAAAGAGCTAAACTCACACTGGATCTGCATGACGGAATTCCAACATCTTACCTCTTCTCTAGAGCAAAATCAAGATAAAAAAGCAGCATATTATAGCTCTTGAAAACGCTTCTGCAAACTGGACCTCTTGTTCTTCAGAGCTAATAATTGATTTAAACTCGCATCATTTCCAAGATCTTTTTTCAAAAAAAGGCATCCCCTTCGATGGAATCCGAATTGAACACATTGAATTTTCAGCGACTTAGCACTCAACAGCAAGTATTCTTGGCAAAGCCATTTACGGAAGAGGAAGTTTGAAAGTCTATTTTCTCTATGCAGCCGAATAAGTCTCCAGGACCTGATGGGTTCCCCCCTATGTGCTTTGGGATACTATTGGTGTTTCAGTTTCTATCTTTTCTTAACTCCGGCTATATTCTAAAGGAATGGAATAGAACCAATGTCATCTTAATTCCCAAGGTTGAGAACACAGAATACATATCTCAGAATCGACCTATCAGCCTACGCAATGTTATTTATTGGATTGCTGCAAAATGCATAGCAAATAGATTAAAACAAGTGATTAACTCCATTATCAGCCATAATCAGCCATAATCAGCAAGCCTTTATGCCTGGCCGATGAAATTATGAGCTATATCAACCGCCAGACAAAAGGCACATCTTGTTATGCAGCTCTGAAGCTGGACATGAACAAGGCATTCGATCGGGTATCTTGGGAGTTTTTGATCAAGCTACTAGATTTATTTGGATTTCCGCCTCACTGGAGCCTGTTAATTCAGCAATGCATTACGACGGTCTCCTACTCTATTTTGATTAATGGTGAGCCTACAGAATCAATTATCCCAACTTGTGGTCTTCGTCAAGGTGATCCTATATCTCCCTATTTATTTATTACTTGTATGTGTATGGAGGTTCTGTCACTTATGCTATCTCAAGCAGAAGTACAAGGCAGGTTTCAAGGAATAAAGGTTGCACGAAGTAGCCCCATCAGTTTCACATTTACTTTATGCCGACGACTCTATAATTTGTTTTAAGGCAACTCCTTCAAATTTTGAAACTTTAGCGGACATGATCACTAGATTTGAGGCGATTTCCGGTCAAATGATAAACTTTCAAAAATCTTTAATTTCATCAAGTTTAGCCCTAATACTCTTCCGGATTATAAAAGCCATCTCTAACAAATTCTGAAGATTTCAGCACGAGATGACTTTGGTCTTTATCTTGGTGTTCCGATTGACATAAAGAAAAGGAAATTACCTGCTTTCCAGTTTATGATTGATAGAGTGGCAAAAAAGATCCGATCTTGGAGTTCTGCTGTAACTTCTCTCAAGCAACAAAAATTATACTCCTAATCAACATGGTTCTTATTGCATCAATAAATCATATTCTAGCTGTTCTTCCCATTCCTAAGCAAATTTGCTCAAAGATAGAAGCTTTGATAACCATGTTCTGGTGGAGGTCAAAAAACAGCCGTAGAGCATTACATTGGCTACCAAAGGAAATAATCTGTTGTTCACCAAAGCAAAATGGAGGAGTAGGAATTCGGAATTTAGAAGCATGGAATCAAGCTCTTCTTTTCAAACAATTATGGAGAGTTCATAACAACCCGCAACTTCTCCTTGCTCGAATGATCAAAGCCCGATACTCCAAGGATTTGTAGACCGTCGTTTGCGTGGAATGGCATTTGTAAAGCATCAATTAAATTTAAAGAAGGTATAGCATGGAAATTTTGTAATGGAACGAAAACCAACCTCATTTCTGATCTCGCTGGGTTAATGGCTCTCCCCCGAAGTTAAGGCAACAAATGACAGATAAGAAAATTACGCCTGACCATATCACCTCCTCAGATGGCGCTTGGAATGTAAACCCGCTATTCAAAGACTCTTTTTGCCAGAAACAGCGAAGCAAATCTGTGCAATGGAACCACCAGTACTACCTGATGATGATTTTCTATAATGGAAATAGCAGTGGATTATATACTGTCTTATCGGGCTATAAGTTCCAGATCTCTTCTCACTTTTCGCCTCAAACCGATGTTCATCTCAAAACTAAATGGGCAATTATCTGGTCTTTACCTTGCCAACCGAGACATCAAGTATTTTTCTGGAAGCTATTACACGGCATTGTACCTAACATCGTTATTGATAGCAAGACGTGGAATACCGGTCAGTGCTTTTTGTACTTTTGGCTGTGATGTAGAGGAAACAAATGAGCATCTCTTTCGATTTTGTCCAATTGCAGAAAGAATTTGGAAATGTGGCCTACTTGGAATTAATTGTGCAACAAACACCAACATTACACTCCAAGAATGGTTTTGGAATTTCGCAAATTATTTAATGAAAATGGACTCAAAAGGACAGGTTCGACTGAAGTACTTCCTTTTTACTTTCATAGCAATTTGGCGGCATCGAAATGATATAATCTTTCACAAAGCGCAGCTGAATCCTGATGAGACAATCATGTATCATATTCGTATCCTTCTAGAGAAACATAGGAAAATTGATATGATTAGCCAGGAATTATATCCAGGTAAATCAGAGTCGGTGTCTTTTCTTGATCAGGCAGTCACTGAAACTCAAGAGAATGGTGTTCGATTCAACATCTGGGCTCAAAGAGACACACCTTCCCGTTCATCCTACCAGTTAAATGCTCCAGGCAATTTTGTCTACAAGAGCAAGCCTTTCTTGTCGTATTCGTTATTGCAGGCATATGCTACAACACTATATACTGAACTTAACTTTCGGTAGCACAAGGATACAAAATGGTTGAAGCAACTTTTGTTATACATAACCGTGCTCTTTTCAAACTACTGAAGTCGAAAACCACACCGCCGATTCATGTTCGACAAAGGCCTTTCTTTTGATTTGAAATTGATGAATGAATCAATCGAATCAACTTAACTTAATGGAGCTGAATCAATCGAATCAATCAATCAATCAAATAATAATAAAAAGATTATATTAATAATAATAATAATAATAAATATTATAATAAAAATAATACCAATAATAATAATAAATATTATTATAATATTAATCATTAATAATAATAATAATATATTAATATAATCTAATAATAATCTAATAAGATATATAAAAAATAAAATAGTAATATAATAATAAATATAGTAATAATAATAGTAATAATAATAATATATTAGTATTATAAATGATAACATTAATAATAATAATAATATAATATATTAATAATAATAACTAAAAAATAAACAATAATATAATAATAATAGGTCTAATATAATAACTTATTAACATAATAATATTAAATATAATAATATTAAATATAATAATAATAATAAATATGTGATTAATAATATTAATAATAATGAGTATATTAATAAAATAATAAATATAAAATAATAACTTATTAATATAATAATATTAAATATAATAATAATAATAAATATGTGATTAATAATATTAATAATAATGAGTATATTAATAAAATAATAAATATAAAATAATAACTTATTAATATAATAATATTAAATATAATAATAATAAATATGTTAAGAATAATATTAATAATAATGAATATATTAATAAAATAATAAATATAATATAATAATAATAATAAATATATTAAATATAAATATAATAATATAAAAAATACGAATTAATTATTAATAAATATAATAGTAATATAATAAATATAAAAATATAATAATAATAATAATAATAATAATAATAATAATAATAATAATAATAATAGTAAATACATTAATGTAAAAATAATAATAATGATATCAATAAGAATAATAATAGTAATGTTGAAATAAACTAATATGAAATGAAATGAATCGAATCGAATCGAATCGATTCGAATCGAATCGAATCGAACTAAATCGAATCGAATCGAATCGAATCGAATCGAATCGAATGGAGTGAATCAATCGAATCGAATCGAATGGAGTGAATCGAATCGAATCAACTTATTAGAATTGAAATTAAGTCAAAAAAATGCGCCAAACTATCATAGGAATAAGATCTATTTTGAATAACTGTAGTATATGGAACATATGTTTACCCCCTTGACATTTTGTATTTTCTTTGATGATATATGTTATTTCATTGTTGTCAAAAAAAAAAATACAAGGGCTCCCATAATTGTTGAAAACCACTCTTTTTCTTCATCGATGCTAAACTGTGCATACCCCGTTCTCATTTCATGACTTTATGATCATGTTGTCAGATTCCGCAAGCTTCTTTTATTCGAGTTATCTAGCAGCAATTATGAAAAAAGTGTACGATTAAGTTTGAAGAGATAATGTTTCATCCCCTATATACTAAAAGATTAACAAATTTCAAGTTTTTCCCGCCTAACTTTTGCGCCTAAGCTACATTCTACTATCTAATATCTAACCCCTAATTAATTTCATAACATAAATTCTACATTCTAATTTGTACACAATTGTAATTTAAATATTCATAGTAACAATCTTTGTCATAAATAAATTACTAAATAAATTATACATTAAAAAATGGAAAATGATAAATATAATCCTTAATTTTGTATTTAAGAAACTAAAAGAGGAAAAAAATTCTTATATGCATTAATTGAATTGGTTAACGTGTGATTTAGTTCTTAATTCCTAAATAATACCAAATTTGGAAGGTATTTAATATTTAAATACAACCTTAAGTATTTATCATTACCCTTAAAAAATTGCATACAAACCTTTTATATTTAAAAGCATTCCTCTATTTATTAAAAGAATAAGTGAAATCTCAAAATTTTATAGCTTAAATTACTCTACCTACAAACTGGGTCTCTTAGTTATTCTTAAATATTGGGATTAAAATTAACTATTAGTTATTCTATAGAAATGATGGTACTACTTTATAATTGCTATTCATCAATATTTTGTAGAAAATATATCTACTAAAATATTTTGATTACCATATTCTTATGTGTGACATATTCCACGATAGATATCATAAACTGTAAGACTATATGTTTTACTTATTTTATTTACATATTTTAACCATAAATCCCCTTAATACTGAGAGAATAAATATTCTCTTAATTTTCTCTCCAAATGCATCTATATAAATAAAAAACGGATAAAACTTTTCTTTAAACTATCTTTTCATTAAAATATAATCTTATAATTAAATTCAAATTATGATTTTTTCGTCAAAATAAATTAAAATTGATGTTAAAGTATAAACTATAAGTTGGTAAATTTTGGGTTCTGATTTTCGCAGTACACATTTTTCTCATCACAGTACATTGTTGACAATTATACCCTTTTATTTCCCTCTTCCATTTTCTCTATCTAATTTCTCTCTAATATTTTCTCTCTAATTAAACACACCCATCCTCCTCCAATTTCACAAAATCTATCCAATTATTATTGTGTAATGTGTACTTTGGTACTAATACTTTCATTGTATACGATGAATTGTTGAATGTTACGTGTACGATGTACTACTACTTGTCTACTTTCATGGTTTCATTGTTAGTTTGCACTACAAACTTTGCATTGTGTACTACGAAGAACTACTTTCAATGTTAGTTTATTTTTTTTCCTATTTCAATGTAGTACTTCAACAATTTACTCACCTGTCATGTTGCCACCGTCAAACGACCACCAACGACCATATCGGTAGGCCACCGTCAAACGGCTGCCAGCGACAACCAAAAACCCCAAACCATCCCACACCAATTATTAACCCTTAATTAATTTCACCATAAACCCTAATTAAAATATGATACAAATTTATTATAAAGAGTTAATTTAACTAGTAATAATGGATTAATAAATTAAATACCTACTCTATAGTCGAATAATCATTGTAATTGAAGAATTTGAAGAAGGTTGAAGGATTTAGCAAGAGAAGGAAGAGAGAACTACATTTGATTTTTTAGTAAGGGTAGACAAATGGAAAGTTTGTTGCAAAAAGTACTGTAATGAGTAAAAAATGTACTGCGAAAATAAATTGCGTAAATTTTTCTTTAAAGGCGCAATAATTTTAACTTTAGAGAATACCTTGATACATAACTTTGTAACAAAAAAAATTCATTAAAATGATTGGAGAAAATTTATAAAATGAATTCTTAATTTTATAACTTTACTCAAATATCTTTAATTAGTTTCCATTATAAATAACACTCTAAAAAATAAATACTCTATTATACCGCGCATTTCGCGAGATCTATACTAGTTTTACAAATAATTCCCTAATTTACCTATGTTTCTCACAAATAGAAGAGAGAACAATAAAGATTTCTTCCATATGCAATGGATTCCAAAAACTAGTACTGTAGTGATATCCGTTAACGATACTATAAAGACGGGCTATGTCCTATGAGCTATGACAAAGATTGAAATTAACACAGGTTTTGTAATACTCGTAATTTAATGGAATCCATATAACTAATTTGCGTGATTGAAATATTTAATTAAAGGCTTATAACTAATAATACAAGACGGTAATTAAATAATACAATAATAAAGCAGGACGGGAATTGGATTGGGTTGCAAGTATGACCTGGACCGTGTGTACCTGTGATTTTAATAATAGTAGTAGTAATAATAATAATAATAATAATAATAATAATAATAATAATAATAATAATAATAATAATAACAGTAGTAGTAACAGTAATAGTAACAGTAGTAATAATAATAATAATAATAATAATAATAATAATAATAATAATAGTAATAGTAATAATAATAATAGTAATAGTAATAGTAATAGTAATAGTAATAATAGTAATAGTAATAGTAGTAATAGTAGGGTACTCGATCGAGTGGCCTCTACTCGATCGAGTAGGAGCTACTCGGTCGAGTTTCCATAGGAAATTCCTACTTCCTCGACGTTATAGCTTCCTAACTAGATCGAATGAGGTCTACTCGGTCTAATAGACACTCACACTCGGTCAAGCAAGGTTAGGTACACGGTCGGAATTACGAGATTTACTAAGATTCCTGCAAAACAACAACACTTGTCGTTTCCAAACCAAATTCGGAAATCGTCACAGGTTACGATAATCATTCACAATACATTATTACCATTCAACTGTAACGCAACGGTTTCACCCAACCACGATATATATCACTCCATTCTATAGCGAACATCACACAAAATGATTTACCACACTATTAAACCATTCACGCATACCTTTAACGCAGTATTTCATGTCTAATCCTTCGTCTGCAACTTCAATAATAAGGCTTACACTCATCTTACTCTAAACACTCATCCAACATTAGACTATCATGTACGATCCGAATCTACTAGAATTCTAACTATGCCTCAACACAAACAAATTAGTTTACTCAGATAAATCATGTCACCAACGGAAGCTTTCAACCATTCATATACCACATGCAACCATTATTATTTTGATAAATATCATCACAAATTCACAACTCTTTAATTATTATTATTATTATTATTATTATTACCATTATAAGACTTATAACTCTTATAGGAACTACTATCACCAACTATTTGAAGCAAACACGACCATCACCACATTCTATATATTATCCCGCACTTCTACTCTTTTCACACACACTTCTATTCGTGTACAACTTGCACGTTTCTTATAATCATCACACACATATTAACTTCATTAGGAACTTCACCATATACGATTTTTAGCATAACCACTACACACATGCTAACTTCAACAGAAACTTTACCCGAATAATTCTAGTATGACCACTATGCACATTAGGCACATGATTGCCGACTCAACTTTCCCATTCCCAGTGACTGGCTTAAGCATAATAGGGCCATGATTTTGAAATGAGGGCGCCTACTCACCCAAAATCTAGCATCAGCTGGGGCTCCCAATATATATACACCAGGTTCATTTTATTAGACTCACTACGTTCATTAGGCTCATTTGTTACAAGTTCCAAAATCGTCGCTCTGATACCACTTTGTAACACCCCCATATACCAAGGAGCCTTAACAAGACCTTCCCTAGCATATAAAGTTATTACCATCTCGGTTGCCCGAGGAAAGCAATCATCAAAAGTCGATAGAAGAACGTTTATAATAATTTTACAAGTAATTGACCAAGCTACTGATATACATAATACAACTCATCAAATACTATGAAGACTACTCCTGTCATGACTCGTGAAGACTCGTCCCGCCAAGACTCCAGCTACTATCCAAAACATCACCTGCTAAGACTGACTGCTCACCATAAGGGATCACGGTGGACACAACAGAAGCAAACAAGAAAACAACCACACAAGGTCAGTACTGCGGACAATATAGCAACAACAGCAAACTCACTACAGATACAACAGAACGCACACACAACCCACAACACTCCAATCAATCACCGTCACCGACTGTCCACTGGACCAGCCCTGCCAGTGGGGGACCGCAGCCGTACCCACCAAATCCCCGCTCATCCTACCGAGCGATAAAACCCTATACCATTAATGTGCACATCCCATCCCGTGGCGGGTTCCACGGAGGGCGAAACTAGGGCGTGAAGTCACTCCCGCAAGTGACTCCACTCAGCCGAGTACGCACCTCGAGAACCACAGAAAATCAGTCACAACCAGCTGCATCACAACAACGACAACAACAACAACAACAACAACAACAACACCAACCGACACCCTAAACAACCAACAGAAACTGAGTAGGCGAACCTACCTTTAGCCAATCGCAGCGATTCCTTGTTCAACCACATGACGTCAACCAAGCAAGCAAAAACCCTATACAAACAACATAAACACCTATTACTACTACCACAACCCTACAAGGAACAACAACGACAAAGATGATGATGATGACATACCTACGCATCGTATATCGGCGTCAAGACCGCTACCCAACTCAAGCAACCTATCCCCAAGGCACAAGCATCCTCAAAGGCTCCCATAGAAGGAATTAAGATGAAAGAAATGAGGGAGGCGACATCTAGGTCTGAAGAAAAGAGGCGGAAATGATTTGCGGTTCTATCAAAACACGATTATAAACTCTCGCTGAAAAGATGCTACTCGATCGAGTAACCAACTTACTCGATCGAGTGGCCCCTACTCGATCGAGTAACCAAGCTACTCGATTGAGTAGCCTCTACTCTATCGAGTACCACTCATCCCCAAAGTCTAACAAGACACAAAGCATCACTTACACGCATTCCTAAAAGCTCTCACATGCCCCCAAGGTCGGTCAACGGGTCCCTAAAAGGGCGGGTATTACATATTATTAGACTCTTCTAATAGTGAACTAATTAACTTTTTAATATGTGTTCTTTAGATCTAGTGCATGCATAACTAAATAAGAGATTAATAAGAAAAACAATGTCCCTTACATTGTTAAGTGGCTCGAAAGAAGGGCACAAATAAGGTCACCTTCCTTATTTATTCTTGAGCTAAAATATAATGGATGATCCTCCAAAATCCCAATGTAGAGATTCTCCTCTTGATTGCACCCAAGATTAGCCCTTATCACTACTAAATAATATTTGCTAGATATTTATTTAGTAGTCTACCTTAAAATTGACTACTAATACTCATATATTACATTAATAATATTAGTAGTATCTTTGAACAATCTAGATTAAGATTTCTCAAGTTTTAGAGAAAGATAAACTATGAATGTGAGAGGAAAGTTTGCATGTGAATAGGATGAAAAATGAATGATACAATGAGAGAACAAATTCTCCTCTTTTTTATATGGAAAACCGGTGGTGGGGGACCATATCCCAAGCCAATGCATGGTCACTTGTTTTACTTTTGTTCTTCACAAGTAAAATAGGTGTGTAAGACTACCTACATAATAGGTAATCATAGTGTTTTATTTAACCATTAAACAAAACACCCACTCACTCACACTTCCTCTAATATTTTGGTCCATTTGAATAAAATAGACTTCCATTTTATTTTGTCAATTTGTCATTTGTCACACAATATGTTACATGTAGTATGTCACATGTTATTAATTAATTTAATGCATATTTATCAAATAAATATCATTTTATAAATTAATTAAATTACATACAACAAATTGATTAGTGATTCTTGATCACATAAATAAAATGGGTCATATAATTATAATTCACAACATATTGTAATTATAATTAACCATTCATTCTTATCTTTATTGTTTCACAAACAATAATCAATTTTAGGAATAAAATATTTTAATTACTAAAATAAATCTTATTTAATCAAATTACAATAAGATATTAACATTCTCTCTTACAAATGAATTGTTCAATTTGAAGGAATTAATTAGCTTGTATCAAAATACAACTAATTAACTTTACTGATAAGGGCATCATCCTTTAGGTGTGACCTTAAGGGATCACTTGACCACCACCGTCCTATGACAGTAACATCAAACTCTAGCAAGCCAAGCGTTACCGATTAATGTTGATCAGATGACTATTTAATTTATCATCCCTTTCGTATTCTTAATATGAGATTTAAACATGTGATCACACTATTGTTGAGGATTGTGCGTCACCAATTCTCTTGTCCTATTATAATCTCCCACTCAATGCAAGGTGTCTCGCATGTCGTACTTGTATTTGATCATATCTTGAGTGGTTTCCTCGATCTGGAGAGTAACCGTCTGACCAGAATTATTTACCGTAGATACCTCCCGAGCGTGGCCATGCATTTTCAGTTAACTACTCCTCGAGTGGCCTTGAGATTTGAAACAACTCTGACAAGGGGGTGGACAATTCTTATCGCACTATTCCCTTCGCTTAGCCACAGTTCATCATAACCCAAAATATACTCATTTGACCTCAGTTACGACAGTCGTAGAGCCTAAATCAAAGCCAATCAGAATTTTGTGCCAACTTGGGCGAATAGTCTCTAGTCAAAAGAGTTGACTCATAAGAATACTATAGTAGCTCTTGCCACGACCAGCCTTTATGAATTACCAGAACTCTATAAGCGGTCACTGCCCGACAGAGTGTCCCATACAGTCTGCCTATGTGATCGACGAGTCATCCCATATGACTCTATGGCACTTGAACTTGCCATCAATCGCATCACACTCTAGTTACTTCGAGGCGTCACCTCCTTCAAGTAACCAGGGGCGTATACTTGTAGATACCTCATTTCGCACCTCCTAAAACCACCCGGTGATGATTGGGCCGCATGTTTGGTATACTGAACGATTTGTGACATTCGTAAGTTTATCGCCAAATGATCGCTCAAACACTTGTGTTTACCTCTTAATTGTCATCTACGTGCCGATACGGTCGTTTTGGCAGTAATTAGAGTACATTTGGAGTCCGGGTCAAAAACCCGTCTTCATTTTCTAATAACCGAGTCAGAATGTTCTGGAATGTTCCGGATATTTCTATTCCATATTTTCCAATCTTTTGATCTTTGGTAAAATATCTCCCGTAATATTCACACAAAATATTAAGGAAACGAGATTAATCCGCTATTCCATAATAGAAACGCGGAAATCTTTCTTCCGCAGAGGAAACCCCCGAGGAAAGGACGCAAAGCAAATCGCGCCTCTTCCAAAGGGACGAGCTTCTGCGCCTCTTCGATCCTTAATTCATCATTAATAACTTGTTCAACCTAATTAATATGTTTGGTTTGTTTAATTCTTTAATTAATCTCTTTTAACCTTGTAAATAATTCGTTCTATTTAGTTTCATTCCATGTTTTATCGTTTTTATGACCTCATTCACATGTAAATAATATGTTAATCACTTTCATCCGAGTCAAATACCATTAATCAAGCATTAAATTCACCAATGAACATTAACGAGATGCGGTTCGGCTACCGGCCAGAACTCAACCCAGAACGACGCGGCGATTGTTGCGCCTCTTCAAAGGACGACTGCCGCGCCTGTTCGTTGATTTTGTCCCGAATTCCGTTTACGCCTTGACCTTGGTTATTAATTGCGTATTTAATTAACTATTAATCGTATTATCATCCATAATCTGTTCGTTTATTCATTTATTCTTTGTTTTCAAAAACCATCCGTTTTAAATGTATTTTCGACATAAATCAATAAATCCGATGTAATTATTGTAATTTTTCTTTATTGTATTATTATTGTATTTCTTTTATACATTGCTTGTATGCTTTCACATGCAATTAACCTAAATTTCTACCTCGACATTAATTATATGTTAAATTACGTGTTAACCGACTTAGTTAATTCTCACATGCTAGGAATAATTTATTGGATGTTGCATTGCATGCATATAAACCGTAAACATATCGAGTATAGACGATTTTCCCTAATCATTAGTAGAGGCCGCTATCGAGGCGGGTGGGATTAAGTGTTCGATCAAAAGAGCTTCCTAATACGTACCCTCACCCCTTACTCCAGATCTATGTGAACATTCGTGTTCGTTGGCATCCACGAGAGTCATTCTAGACATAGAATGCTAAGGGTAACGAGTGCTTAGTGTTCATGTCATTACTTTATGTCTTGACATGACACGAGGTATTCAAACGGTTTCCAATTTTCCACAATAAATTGGTGGCGACTCCACAAATGAAAAACAAACAAAGAGGAAAAGCTTGCTTCGCTTTTCGCCCCCGTGGGCCCGCGTCCACAGTTTGGCGACTCCACTGGGGATAATACACTTACGTGTAGCCAAAAGGGTGAAACTTGAACAAGGTTAGGGAATAGTTTGTACAAGACAATTGTCGGTTTTCATAACTTGGTCTTCCTAGATCGTTTCATTCGGCCTTCCTAGGCCCAACCCAACCCAACCCATTCGACCAATCGTCCCGTTTAAACGGTCCTAATTCTTATTTGGGCCTAAGGATGGATAGCGATTGACGTCATCCATACCATGGGACTTACTCTTGTTTGTATCAAGGACTTTCACTACTTGAGGAAATGGACTAGGAATCGGCCTTACTCTTGTTTGGTACGAGCCTCTCCACAGACCCCGGGTTTGATTGTTCGGTATGGCAACCCACCCTTTAAAACCAAAACCCTTCTAAATGCACTCGGCATCATCCGTGGACACGGGCCGCCACGGGGGCGCTTGGTGAAAGGTTCGAAACAAGCGTTTGCATTTTGTATGGAGTCGCCACCAATTTTTATGGGAAATTGGAACCGTTCGAATACCTCGTGTCATGTCAAGACACAAAGTAGAGACATGAACACTAAGCAATCGTTACCCTTAGCATTTTATGTCTAGAATGACTCTCGTGGATGCCAATGAACACGGGTGCTCACAGATATCTGGAGTAAGGGGTGAGGGTACGTATTAGGAAGCTCTTTTGATCGAACACCTAATCCCGCCCGCCTCGATAGCGGCCTCTACTAATGATTAGGGAAGTTATTCGTACTCGATATATCGTCGGTTGTATGCATGCAATGCAACATCCAAGTTTTGATCCTAACATGTGAGAATTAGACTAAGTTGGTTGACACGTAATTTAGCATACAATTGGGTCGAAGTAGGATTTAATATTGATTTACATGTGAAAACATACAAATGATGAAAGAAATACAACAATAATGAATTACAAGAATGAAAATTACAAGAATTACAACGGAATAGGCGATTTATGTCGAAAATACCTTTAAAACGGACGATTTGAGAAAAGGAATAAAAGAATAAATTAACGAATAAGTCAGAAGGCGATAATACGGGTAATAGTTAATTAATACGTAAACTAATCAAACTAGGTCAAGGCAGAAACGGAGTTCAGGGACAGAACTCATCCTGGAACAGGCGCAGCAGGACTGCGCCCTCTGGAAGAGGCGCAGCAGTTGCTGCGTCTGTTCCAAGGGTGAGTTCTGGCTGTGAAGCCGGAACTGCAAATCATTAATGTTAATTGGTAATTTTAAGGATTGATTACGATATACGACTCGGATGGAAGTGATTATCAGATTATTTACATGCGATTAATGGTCATAAAAGCAATAAAACATGGATAAGACGGATACAAACGGATTAATTACATGAAAGGACGATGTTAATGAATGAGTTAACAAACTAACTAAACGAATTAATTAGACTAAACATAATGAACGATGACGAATTAATGAATAAACAGATGAAAATATATCAACGATGAATCCCAGAAACGCGATACGAACGAATTGAATTTCTATAACCCGGATTGAATATTATGACGAAAACCCGCAAATATGAATTACTTGGGATTTAAGTCGGACTAGATGAATTAAACATGTGAATGAATGATGAAATATATACATGTGATTATTATTATGCTATCATGTGAACGAAGAGTTAATCAAACGAACAAAATAAAAGCAAGACGAAAATTACAGAGGACGAAGAAGAAGAAAAGAAGCAGGAACTGCGGCAGCCTCACGAAGAGGCGCAGCAGGAACTGCGCTCCTTCGAAGAGGCGCAGCAGTTGCTGCGTCTTTTCTCGACGTCATCTCACCGGAAATCCGCAAAACAGGTTTTAAAGCATGGTTTTAGAAATCGATTTTAATGGTGTTTTCGACATAAATCTTACAATGGTGATACGATAAATAAAACAATAAATAAAGAGAATTATACACCCTCGGACTTACATGTCAATTTTAACGAGATGAACTAAGATATCGACTAGTGAATGCTCGACGCGAATGCAAGGAAAGTGCCCTCAAAAGAGGAAAACGATTAATTAATTAAGTTGATTAAGTGTAGTTGGTCAAATTGGTCGGTCATGCAACGGAGAGGTGGTACCGGAAGATCCGAGCTTACGTGGTCGAAAGTTCAAGCACGTAGGCGCCGATAAGTAAGAACAAAGTCTAGAATGCAAAGGGAGAAGAGAAGGGCGGACACTCGCGTGAGAAATATGAGGAACGAAAGCTCCTATTTATACTAATCACACGACGGAATAGGGTTTCGGAGACTCTTTGGAAGTGAATCTCGGAAAGATATGAAAAAGATACGTAAGACATGCAAAGAAGGGCCAGGAAGAGGCGCAGACTGCTGCGTCTTTCCCAGGAGGTTTCCTCCGCTTTGAAGAAAGATTTTCGCGTTTGAGTTATGGTAGGACGGAAATAATTCGATTATCTTATGAATATTACGGGATATTATTTGCCAAAAGATAAAATTTGAGAAATATGGAATAGAAATATCCGGAACATTCAGAACATTCAGACTCGGGATTTAACAGATTATCGAAAATGGAGCGGTTTTTGACCCGGACTCGAATGTACTCTAATTCTCGCCAAAACGACCATATCGGGACGTAGATGACAACTAAGAGGTCGACATTTAATATTTGAGCAATCACTTGACGACAATCTTATCGATGTCACAAATCGTTCGCGTATCAAACATGCGCCCAATCATCACCGGGTGGTTTGCGGGAGGTGCGTAAACGAGGTGTCTCTGAGCCCCCACTTTGACCGAGGCTTGGACAAGGCGAAAGTCAAAGTATAGCCATCAGGTCAATCGAAGATTACAACCTGACGACTATGGCGACGCGAGGCGGCTCAAGGGGTCTGAGCCAAGGACCTGTCGTCGGGAACATTTTAGAGTCTGTCGACTATCGGGGAGGGTCGTTTAAAGTCCATTAGACTACGTAAGGAGGCTCGCCAGCCATAAGAAGAGACCATACCTGAGGCTTCTTCTTGAGATGCTCCTGGAGAATGACACCTTGGCCGAACTCCATGAGGGAATAATGATATTGATGGTAGCAGGACGTCGGTAGAAACTGCTGGGGAGCTTGCTTGCGTCGGTCTCAAGCGAACTCTGGCAAAACTTGAGGTTGAATCTGCTTGCGTCGGTCTCAAGCGAACTCTTGTTGGGGAATATATTGACGATTAGGAACATCTTGATCGTCAGGAAAGAAATCTTGAGTGAGCAATACTGCAAAATACTGCTGCGCAAATATTTTGACGACTAGGAACATCTTGATCGTCACGGAAGAGATCTTGAGTGAGCAATACTGCAAAATACTGCTGCGTTGGGGACAAATGTATAATAATACGCAACAGTCCGCTGCTGGCTGATAAAAAACGCGGGCCGGAACGAAAGAAAATCATTGAAACGGACCAGACGGGTAAAATAGCATCGAGGAAGAGGCGCACCAAAGATGGGCCCACAAATAACGAACTTATAACGAATTTTTGAAAATCCGTATGGAGGGAACAAAGGAAGAGGCGCAGCAAGAGCTGCATCTCTTGGAAGAGGCGCAGCACCTGCTGCGTCTTTTCCCAATTCAACGATCTCCGCGTAAAACGCGAAATCAGAGGGGTTTGTGTCATTTGTTCGAAACACAAATCATTCAATTTCTCTCTCAAATCTTCACCATTTCCGCCAAGGTTTGATTCAAAAGCTTACTTTAAACATGACTAATCGAGGTATGTATCTTAATCTTGCATTAATCTTCTGCATTTGTTGAATTTTGAGCCGCGAAAATTAGGGTTTTCGACCCTTTTGATCGAAAATTTGGGGCTTTTCCCCCAAATGGATTTGTCTTGCCAAATTGACACTAGAAATGGATAGTAGGTGATGTTAGGAACATAACCATGTATTTACTTCGAATTTTCATCGAGTTTTGAGCATTTGAGCGAATTTTGAGACGGTTTCAGAGCTAAACCGTAAATTGCTTCGAAAATAGCCTTAGGATTGCCCATTTGCGATAAAATTTGATATTTGGGATCCTTGGATGATGGGTAAACTTTCTACCATCTCGGAATTTTGGTTTGTGACAACTTCTTCAGGACACCTTTCTAGGGCATAATCACCGTTATAGCGAAATGCTGCCGAATTTTCGACTCGAACCCCGAACTAGGCTTTGAATTGGACTTGACTTGACCCAATTTATCACATGAGTGATCGGGTTGGCGGGAACATGGCCAAGGATGGCCAGAAAGGGGCGATTTCAGGGCCTTGAAGGCTCGAAAACTCTTTAATAAAGGCTTGTCGTCATGTGACGCGGCCTGAATTTGCTTTAACGTTGCAGGTGATGAGGCTTCTACTTCTGGGAGAGCTCCCATGGAGATAGACGCCGCTGTTGTTGAGGAGGCTTTAGAGCAGGCCTTCACCGCTGCGGTGATGGCTGCTGAGTTTCACGAGGAGGAGGCTGCCGAGGAGGAGGAGATCCCGAGACGAGCCAACGTTGGGCGAGGAGGCCGTCAGCTGAGAGGAGCTCCTGCGTGGGCTGAGACCTGGGAGAGTAGGCACCTTGTGTGGGCTGCAGAGGGTCACCTATCCTACAGGACGGTGAAGAGCTTGGTAAATAGGAATTTCCTAATTCATTATTCATCCCCTTTCATTCTTTGTCCGAATTTTTTTTCAATTATCGTTCAAAACTAAAGATAGCCTTGTTTCAAATCATGATAGGAGGCCGGGAACATCAGGTCGTTCTCGGGCTACACGATGGCGATGGAGCACTACGAGCGGCTGTCGGCGGAGGAGAGGGCCATGATCGAGCGTGGAGCGTTCGGTCCTCTGGTTCAGGTCTGGAGGGATATCGTGAAGAGGAAGTTGCGAGCTAACCTTAGCTTGGTCCGCGCTTTCTTGGATCGATTTTGGGACACGACTTCCACGTTTCACCTACCTTTTGGTGAAGTGGGAGTCACTTTGGAGGATTACTGAAGATGATTTCAGGTCTGCCGTGTGGGACTGAGGAGATGGTGTGGCGGAGAGGCGCCATGAGGGCGGATTCGGCCGAGGCGAGGAGGTTGATCGGTGGAAGTTGTCGCCGAAGGTCTGTTGCGATCGGGTTTGGTACCAGACTTACGTCCGAGACTACTTTGTGGGAAAGACCCGTGCGCTGGTGACGATTGATGGGAGGGAGACGGCTCCTCCTCCCTGTCTGAGCAGAGGGCTCGTCTATAGCTTTGGTGGTTCCTGTCTTCGATTTACCTCGGAGACAAGGGCGAGAGGCTATCGACGAAGCTCCTTCCCTTTCTTTCTGACCTGAGTTCCCTAGGGCGCTGGGACTGGGTCACTGCTGGTTTTGCGGTCCTCAACCGCTTCATGAGGGCCATGGTTCGTCCGGAGTTGATGGAGAAGGGGACTTCTCCTGGCGCTGTCGGACCTGGACTACTGTTGGAGGTATGAACCTTCCTTTAGACCAAAGTAAATTCCTTTCTTTATTGAATCGCGAAAGATCGTCATTGATTATTCTGTTTTACAGGCGTGGGTGTACTCTTACTTCCCGAGTCTCGCGCCCAAGAGGACGGAGGCGCTGGAGAGGGCCTATCCCGTGGTGAGGGATTGGGTCATGTGCCGGACGAAGAGCAAGCGTTCTTCTCACAATGTCTACCGGCGGGACGTGAACGCTCTTCAGCTGAGCAGCGTGAGTATCCCATTTGTATTTATTCATACTTCTTGTACTTTGCTTTTAATTTATCATAGGAATGATCTTTGCCTTTACATTGTCGCAGTGGGTGCCCAGACCTTGGGCGGAGTACGCTGGAGCGCCTCCTTTTGTTGCTGAGGTCCTTCGACCTAGGAGCCCGAGTCGGCTGCTGTTGTGGACGTCGATGGGTCCTGTGTGGTACTTGGGCGAGCGGTTGGCTCGTCAGTGCTCTCGGGACGCGTTGGACGGTTCCGTCGATCCTCCCAGGACGATGTTTAGGGAGCCTTCTGAGGCTGAGAGGGAGGCGGACTTGGCTGGTGCCAGTGGTGACGACCTTCTTCTGCCTGGCGAGGACTACTCGGCGTTCCTTTACGGGAGGTTGGCGTACTGGCCGGTAGTGGTGAGTATCTTTTACTTTCGCTTGGTTTTGATTTTGAAAATTACGACGAAAGATCATCGATTAATGAGAGCTATTTGTCTTTGCAGGAGGTTGAGGCGGCGGGCATCGAGCCCCCAGAGTACCCCGAGACCCTTGAGTACACTGACGCGACCGGGAGGACGACGATCTCCGAGCTGCGTGACTTTGACGTAGCTGTAACGGATGTTGGCCTAGATGACTGGCAACATCTGATTCGGAGGGTGAGCCTCTAACTTGTATAATTTTCGTGTAAGAACACATTTGATTGAATTTGTCCAATTTGCTGAGAATTTCTTTTGATAATGCAGGTCGCGCCGTCCCGGTTCGTGGCACTATGGAGGGTAGCCAACCGGCTACGAGCTACCGCCATTGAGGCACTCGTCGGTGGTCAGGGTCGTCAGGTATGAACCTTACACCCGTTTCTCTTTTTTTCTTGATTTGATTTTTTTCCAATTTTGCTTGAATTGATTGACATGAGCCAATTTATTATTCATTTTGCATGTGGTAACCGCGAGTGGAGCGAGAGTTGACCCGATCTCGGGAGGAGACCGCTCGATTGCTGAGGGAGCTCGAGGTTCGGGACGCCGAGATCGCTGTTCTGGTGGCGAGAGTTGCCGAGTTGGAGGGTGCCCAGCAGTAGCCTTGTGTAGTTTTGTAGACTTGTACATTTTGGACATTTGATTTTTGAACATTTTTGGACTCGGTTTTGGGGCGCAAGCCCCCAGTTTACTTGGACTTTGTTCGGGGCGCAAGCCCCCAGTTTTCTTGTACAGTTGCTCTGTCTGGTGTATATATGGTGGCCTGAGTGCCTTTGCTGCTGGGTTGTGTTGTTTGTACCTGCAGGTTAGTTCTTGAACAGGTTTGGTAGATAACGGTTTACGCCGTCATGCTGCCGAAATTTACATAGAAATCACGCAAACATACATTTTATATACATACGGCCTTTAATCAGCGCAAAAATGAGACTCAAAAGAACACGAGGAAAATGCAAAAAAATTGCCGGAAATGACCGGACGGTAGGGAGGGTTACCCCCTAAAAAAGAAAAAAAGAAAAATCTATAAGTTAGAAAATGTAGAAATGAAACGTTGAAATTCATTAAAATATTTCCTAAAAAAGAAAAGAAGAAAATGAATTGAGTGTGATGAAATGGCGAAGGTGTCGATGTCGCCTCGAAATGCGTGTCCGCGAAAATAGGAAACTTGAAACATGGTAAACTGCTCGTATTTACCAAAATAAAATCCCGTAGGAATAGGAAATTATTTGTTATAGAATTAGGAAAGCTCCAAACGCGGAAATCACAGAAAGTGAGCTTGGGGAAGAGGCGCAGCATGAGCTGCGTCCCTTTGAAGAGGCGCGCGGCGGCGCTGCGCCTGTTCCCAAGTGTCGGTTCGACGGGTTTTGAAACAAAGAATTAGTATAAATAGAAGCGTCGACGAAGCTTTAAATCATATAATTCTTTCGTTAATTCACATAAAACTCCCAAAATAAATTTTCAAGAGAAAATTGTCATCATGAATACTTTGGAGATCCGTTTGAAGGAATGGACCAATGAATTCTCGAATATGGAGAAGCACGACATGGGTGCTTATAACCTTGGGTCTTTATTGAGTTTGAAACTCATTAAGGTTGTAAAATCGTTCTTGGATGCTTGCCTTGACTATTGGGACCCAAATTATCATGTTTTCGCGTTCCCAGGTGGTGATATTTGTCCTTTTCCGGAAGAAATTGCTGCTATTGGCGGGTGGGACCCCGAACATTTACCTGCTATTCCTTTTACTTCACAAGGGTATAAGAGCAAATTCAGAGATTTGCTTGGACTGACTAGACTTGAGGTGGATCGCTTAGTTACCCCGAAAGGTGTGAGAATGTTGGACTTTGTAGATCGCTTCATTAACAGGGCCGACCCTACTGTTTCCCATGTTGCCAGGAGGAGGGCATTTGGCTTTTGTTTGCTGCACGTGTATGTCTTCCAAGGACACGTTGATGAAGATTTGAGAGGTGATCCTCGTCTTTTGGGTCTTATTGAGCAAATGGAGCTGCGCAGGAGCCCAGCTTGTTTATGCTTAGGGGAGATTATCTTGGGTTTGGATAATAGGAAATCCAACCGCGATCTACCGTTCTTGGGAGTCCGTCATTTTGCGGGTAAAAGACATCATTTTTTTTTCTTATTTTTTCTTATTTTTTCGTTTTTTTTTTGTTTTTTTTTTGTTTTTTTTTTTTTTGGGTGTCTAATACCTTCTCTTGGTAGGTTTGGCTTATGGAACGGCTCCGATTGATCGAGCCCCCAGTTCATGCACTTTCCTATCATTCCCGTTCGATTGGCGATGAGGACGCGGTTGTACATGGTGGACTTCACTCGGGTCTGCGATTATTGGAAGAACAAGCTGAAGAGTGATGATGGCCCGTTGATCAGGTGGGTCGTACCATGGTGGCACCTCAAGTCTCACCTTTGGAGTGTCTTCTTTAGATCCCACTAGGTCCGTGCGCATTCTGGGTTAGAGTTTATGGTATGCATCTTTCCGAGAGATTGATGAGACAAGTTGGGTTGAAGCAGACGATCCCTAGGCTTGATACCGTCCCATGCAGATCGCCATGGCGCTTACTACAGAGATCCGAAGAGAGTGGGCCATTAAATGGGCCCAAAGAAACATGTGGTTCTTGAACTTCTCTGCCAATGCTTTGTGGGTGTCGGATTCTTATCTGAGATGGAGGAAGGCTGCAACTTCGAAAGAGTGCGAAAGACTAAGGAAACGCGAGCCTGTTGACTACAAGGTGCGCGAGGGAGAGAAAGAGAAGGAGAAGCATCTGACAGAGGGAGAAGAAGAAGCCGGGTTTCAGGTCATTCACCCTTCAAAGAAATCAAAGACTACTCCTGTCGCAGAGATGGTGGTTGGCAAGAATGGAAGGGTCAGGCCTCGAGAACGACCGTTGGTGATTAGGTGCAAGTGGTGCAAGAGCGCCCGACTCGAGGTCGTGACGGGAAATATGACAAGAATGACAAGGGCAAGGGGAAGATGGAGGAATAGCCCAAGTCTCTTTATTTATTATTTGATTATTATTATTATTGTTGTAATAAAAAGGAGGGATTTTTAGAATCCTAGCCTATTCTATTTTTATTATGTATCGTACTATTATTATTTAGAAATTGAATGAAATAAAAAGGTTAAATGGTTATGAAACCGTTGAGATTTTCTTATTATTCTTGTCGAATTTCAAATGCAATGCATATGTCCTTCTATTTACATTTTAGATATAATGGGTTGAATCCGGTGAAGGATTGCCTACGTATTCACTTAAAAAGCGAAATCAAACCCTTGCGCGTAGTTCGAGTAAATGTAAAAGAATAATTGTTCGAAGCAAGAGCTTGTAATGAACATAGAAAATAAGCACGAGCTTTTGCTTACTCTGACGGTGCGAATCTAGTTTATTTGATGATATGAGGATGACAAACTTGTCAAAATGCAAGAGCACAGTCCGTATAGCATTGTTTAAAGGAATGGAGTTCTCTCCCAGAAATGGCACTCCATATGTGGTTAACGGTGAAGTCGGAGGGCTTATCAGTATTTTTCGCCGGCACTTCAAGAGCAAAAATGTTTGCAAATTTGTCTAGGGTTAACTTATGGTCTTGCAAATCGGACTAGTGATAACATGGAGACTACACAAGAACTCGAGGGCAAGACTTAAGTAAGTATCCTCATGAGCATAGAATAACTTTCCAAGTCCCAAACCATTGAAGAACATCTCGGTTTGATACCTTATGCCAAGAACTTCTAAAACATCGGTATCAATAAATTGAGTAGGCTCGTAGTGCTTACCTAACAATTGTTCAAATCTTTGGCGGTGATCGTCACTAGTGAAGATTACCTCGGTGAAGTATTAAAGTTGTGTAACACCATGTATCTTTACATTTTGACGGCCCTTCGCCTCCCTTGGGGTGGATGAAGTAGCATCCTTGCGCCGTTTAGGCGCGACATCGGCGGATTTCTTGCCCTTGCTTCTTAGGTTCATCATTTTCTTGATGGAAATATTAGGGTTTTGGTTGTTTTTGTGATGGGAATTGTTTGTGGATGATGATGTGAGATTTTTAGAAGATAAGATAAGGAAAAAGAGGGATGGTGGGGGGGCATTTATAACAAGGAAATGGTGGGAGACGGGCGGACCTGGACTGGGCTCGGGCGGATAATTTAACAACCCAGCCTAATACCGTGCCAACTGGAGCGTCCCGAAGACGATCCGAGTGTCTTGCAGCTGCTGCCCGAGCGTCTCGCACATGAGACGCGCGGATTCTCAGTCAGTAAGTCTGTGTGTTTTGCAATCAGGCGAGTGGATTGGAGGCCGCATGCCCTCAACTACTTTGTGCATCATGTCATGCTAGGAGTGTAGTTGCGGTGCGTTGGTATGTAGCTCACGGCGTTGATCAATCCGAGCAGCATTGCCGTGTAGCAATATGTTCCCATTGGGTGAGCGAATGCGGTCTTGCATATCTTCAGTGGCCATCTTGATTTGGTTATAACCCGCATATCCATCCATAAAGGATAGTGTCATTGATGCAATAGATGTCACACCCATATCATGCGAGGTGAGGGAAATCATCTTTTGGACTCGCTTTGTTCAAGTCTACAAGTCGAACACAAAATCGGGTTCTCCCGTCCTTTTTGGGCACGGGTACTATGTTGGCTGCCAGTCAGAATACTCGGAAACTTTGATGAACCCGGCTTTGAATTGCTTGTCGACTTCTTCCTTAATCTTTAGAGCCAATTCAGTTCTCATTCGTGAAGCTTACATTTCTGCAGTTTTCAACACTGGCTTAATGGAATCCTATGTTCGACGATGTCCTGTCGATCCCTGGCATGTCTTTGTAGGACCAAGCGAAAACATCTTTGAATTCATTTAGGAGAGTCTACAGCAAATCGGCCACTTTGGGGTGGAAGCTCGGGTAGTCCCTGTCCCTAGTTCTTTGCGGTTCTAGATTCGGGTTCCTACAGGTGATGGAGTTCGGTGTCTCTGTGCTTTGGTCCCCACTTCCCTCTTCACCTTAAGTGTTTCTTTGGCTACGTGGGGAAGGTATTTCGGTCAAGTGCGGGTCTTGGTCATCCTCGGTATCATACGTAAGCAGGTGCGCTCGAGATACTTGCATATGAAGCGTGGGCCTAATTTAGCCGTATTAAGATTTGAAGTAAAGTTGAAACAAAGCGGGCCAGATCCGTGGTCGGTGGCGCGCAGGAACGATGATGGTGCGGGCATTTCTCGAACCTACTGCTGACTACTCGAGGCTAAGCTAGGAGGAACAGAGGAGTGGGGATGACAACGGGAGTGGACTCTCTGATGACTCCTCACAGACTCTAACTACGACCTCGACTCAGAGTGGGCTCGAACTACGTGCGTCTTCTGGTTCTCCTTTGAACATCTCTCCTTCTCCGAGGTGGTGAGCTTGAAGAGGCCTTCCTTGGGCCATTGAATTGGTCCAGCCCAGTTGATGGATTTTCTCCACCCTTTCTGCTTTGCTTTGTGCGGTTTACGTGATCGACGCCGGTGGGGTTGGGCGAGTCGTCACGAAAGTATCATAGTCACTGATCTCATCTATAGCAGCCTAACAAATCGATCTTCTCCCAGCGAGTGAAGCTTAACGGCTTGTTACGTGCGAAGCAAGGTGCTTGCGGAAGTTTTGTCGGTAGGAACCGCTGGGTGGAATGAAGTAGCAATCGTTGAAAGATCTCGATTCCGGCTAACTTCCTCCAAGATAATGCAGAGTTCGGGAAATCGTTAAAGAGTTCCCGAACTTCCTTCTTAGAGGCGAAGTACCCATTTAGAGTGGGAATATGGCCTCATTTTGAACTCCTACGTGCTTGCGATTTTTTGGACTTGGGCCAGCATTTGAGAACTTCTTCTTTTGTGGGTTTGTGACACTAGTGGCAAGTGAGCTATCCTTGTTGAGTTGCCTTTTCCTTGTAAGCGCTTGCGGTGTTCTTCGGATAGCGCGGTTCAAAGGCATTCCAGGGAAGTATCCGCTGGGATTTGAGTATGTGGTTGACTACCAAGTTGAGTAGGATTATAGGTATAAGGTGTGACTCACTTTCTATGCACATTCACGCTTCGAAGCCCCCAAGTTCTGAGTACACGGATCCGCAGGACTTGATTGTTTGATTGCTTCTCGATTATTGCCTTGATGGGGGACGAAGTGATCGTCACTACTTTGCCATTTAGTGGGATCTTGATCTTTTGATGAAGAAGTGTGGATGTTACGCTTTGGAGCATGGATCGGAGGCCTTCCAGAAGTATGTTGAATGAAGCCGATGTCCACTATTTGGAAGCTAACCTTTAGTTCAGATTGGCCGTGGCTATGGTTAGGCCGCCAAGTCCCTACTACACTTTTTAAATGCACGCGTGACCGTCGTATGCGAACACTATGTGATTTGTGAGTCAATCCGACTCCTTCAGTACCTAGTTTGTATCTTGGATTTTGAGGTAAGTAGGCGTTGAGCCGTAGACCCATCGTCTACCGAGGTCATTGGCATTTTTCTTCAGACAGGATGACTGATGATGTATAAGCGAGTTGTGTCTAGGCGCCAAAGGTGCAAGTCTTCATCGAAAGTAATAGGATTACTTAGCTTAGGTGATTCTTGGAAGACCAAGTTGACTACGTCTTCGAGTGGGTTATGTGCCACCATTCAGATTTGGCGAAAGCTTGCAGGTAAAACTTGGCGATGTGGAAATGAACTTCTACTAGTTGCCAGGCCGAAAGATCGGCCGTTGGTTTTATGCAATTGCTTGAGCAAATGGTCGGTGGAGTCATCTTACGTTGTCATTTGGTGTGATGGCGTTGGTTGAACCGTTTTGAGTAGTGCTTTGATATGGGCGACCGAACGAGTTAGGTGATCCACATCTTGGTCTTCGCCATTTTGGACTATTTCTTTGACTAAGGAGTTTTCAATGAGATACTCGTCCTCGTCGTCATCAGCCCGAACCGGTTGGTACTGGCTAGTTCCCTCATTCTCATGATATCACTTCCTGGTAGTATGATTTGGTCGACTAGTTTATCGGCCACGGTGACTACTTCTTGCATAGTGGCATTTTGAGAGAAGATCAATGGTACGCGTTCTTTGGGTATTGCATTGAGGATTGCGTAGAGTCGTTACCATGTTTCTCGATTTCCACTTGTCTATCACGCACTTCTTGTCATGTGATGAAGTGGGAAATGGTAGGGAGATAGTAGAGTGAGCACTTCTTTCTCAATCGCATAATTTCATTTTCGGTGGGAGAAATAGGAGGTGTGAAACAATCTAAGGTAAATTCATCACTTGTAATCACTAGAACTCCAAGAAAGTTACGAGTGTTGTTGGACACCTCCTGGTGGATTGAAATCGAGCCATCTTGATCGTATCTTGAAGCACGTGTTTCATTGTAGCATTTTTAGTAGTCATTGCCTTTACTCTATGAGTATTCACGGTGCGAATTTTCATCTAGAACTTGGACTTCTTTTCGGGTTGGGAGTGGGTCCAATGGGTTGGAGTTTACCTTGCTTCATTAACCTTTTTAGAGCATTGAATACGTATCCCCGAGTTTTAATCATGTAATTTGTGGTGGAGTGGTTTCTTGGATAACTCGAGAAGGTTAACCACATCGATCTTACTAGTAGAGCCGTATGAGCGACTTGTGGACCCTTGATATCCTCGACCTACCGTTTTGGCCAAGAGTCGCTGCGGATGTCATCTTGATTCGAACGTCTAGTCACGGTTAAGTGTGATCTTGATGTTTTGATATCTCGAATGGATTTGGCATACATGCGGCTTGAGATTATCACGAACTTTCCCACAGAAGTAGCCTCATCCAGAGGCGTTCAACTAGTTGAGTACTAGTCTTCCTCCACCTGCCAGAAAGTCGGTGAATCCTTCTTTGTCATTTTGGGTAAGAACCTCTGGAGATCGCGTATTGACTTGGATCTCGGCGTTATCCGCGTATTGTTTGAGAGAACTCGATCGCGCGTCTTCCCGAAGTAGCGACCTTCTTGTGATCTAGAGTGTAGAACCATTGCTTCGGGATGGTGTCGAGAGATGAAGGAAAGATCCTTAAGAACATCTCGGGTTTGATGCCTTTGATAGACATGTAATCCTTGAAGGCACGGATGTGGTTCAAAGGGTTCTCATGTCCTTTGAACTTAGGGATATCAGTCATGTTAAAGTTAGTTGGCAATTTGGAATTGACGGCTTCATACTTGCGATTGTTTTCCCTATAAATGTCATCCCCTTTGAGATACATCAATTGCTCCTCCAGGTATTGGAGTCTTTCTCGAGATTGCAGTCGTCCTATATGAGAGATTCTCATCCCTAGATTAAATCATGGAGATAACGTAGTACTTCAGCACTAGAGGGAGAGCAGCCTTCCCTCTACATCGAAGATCACGGCCTTCGATGAGTTCAAAGGCGGTCATGGGTTTAGTTTGGGTAACTTCATTTGAAGCTAGCGTGGCTAGGATTCGATCATTACTATCTTGAATTTGTTGAGAATTATGTTCATCACCTGATCAGGGCATCTTGCGGCTTCGGATAAGAGATGCGTGACAAGTCAAAACACGATCGACCATTCTATCACTTGCTAAAGGAAGTTTTGACTCATTGAAGTGGGTGTGTGCCGCTTATGTTCGGTGAGTTTTGAGAGAAAAGCAAGGTCTTTGGAAATGTGTGTCTAAGTCAACTGTGGTGTAGTTGTAGGAGTGGAACTCAGTGAGGGTTTAGTGACATGGGCTTAGGTGCCCAGAATTTTGACACGACAAACGGACAGAGTTTGACCGGATTTTGCGTAATTAGAGAGGCGCTTTATTTTTTTTGAGATTCTTGTTTTGAAGAGCTTAGGGCGCGATTTTGAAAATTACGTCGCGATTTGTTTTGAAATGGTGATCACGTAAGGTTTATCGTTATACAAGCATTATAACTTAGGATGCTGAGTGCATTTAGGAGGGTTTTGGTTTTTAAAGGTGGGTTGCCATCCGAACCATCAAACCAGGAAGTCGTGGAAGGTTCGTGCCAAACAAAGAGAGTAGGTTCTAAGTCCATTTCTCAGTAGTGAAGGCCAGTCAGTCGAACAAGGTAAGCATCATGGTATGGATGACGTCAATCGCTCATATCCATCCTAGGTCAAAATAAAAATTAGGACCGTTTAGCGGAGACGAGTTGGTCGAATGGGTTGGGTTGGGCCCTGGGAAGGGCAATTTGAATAAACGGTCTCGGGAGGACCGAGTTATGAGAACCGACAATTGTCTTGTACAAATTATTCCCTAACCTTGTTCAAGTTTCACCCTTGGCTACACGTAAGTGTATTATCTGATAGTCATGGCTTGTGGACGACGGAGCGCCAGGCGCTTGGTGAAAGGTTCGAAATGACGTTTGCATTTTTTGTATCGATCGCCTTTATGCTTGGAGTATTTTACAAGAATTCTAAATCTGATTACCGTGACTCGAACTTGATTTCATCCTATGTGTAAAGCATTGAAGTGTTGTGTCATCTGGCCTTTGGTTGACTCCTTATTTTTTGTAGATAGACCTTGATTCTGTCACCCAGATAATGATGGCTCTTACTACTTTTCTAAGGTATAAGGTTAAATATCATGAGAAGTCCTATCTATATTAATGGTATTCCTTAGTGTAGATGACAGTTTTCTGAATATCTACGGTTTTAAGCATGGGCACTCTCCTTTTAAATATCTGGGAATCAATATCTCACATAAGAGGTTATCTAATGTTGATTGTAGCATTCTAAAGTTTGAGAAGGTGGTGGCTAGAATCCGGAGGATTGGACAAAACAATGGGTTATCTGCGAAAAAGCTAGTCTCACAGTCGGAGTCTGTATTGGCTCAGATTGCGATTATTAGCCAGAGTTTTCCTTCTTCCTAAAGCTATAATTCATAAAGTTGAGAGCATTTAAGAGCCTACTTATTGTCTAGGGGACTCGATGAGCACCATAAGGTGCCCGGTTCTGATAAGGAAGTCTTTGTTTGCCCAGGCCTGGGTGGACTTGGAATTTTAATTGCTATAATTGGAATATTGCCACCCTTGGGAAGTACATTTGGTGGGTTGCAAATAAAAAGGATTGTTTGTGGGTGGGATGGGTGCACCATCTTTATATAAAGTGACATGATTGGTGGCAATATTCACCTTATCCACTAGCTGGACTTGGAGGCAACTATGTAAAGTCAAGGATATTCTTGCACCCTGGTCTTGTTCAAGGGCTTCAGTCCCCAATATGGTCCATGAACCCGCAAATACACATAATAACACGCCCCAAATTCCACGCTTAAAACCCAAAGCACAAAGTCTTAAATCCTAATCAAACTTATTGTGCCGAAGTCTCGTACACAAAAGCAATAAATAGTCTAACAAAAGCAATAAAATGTCTAAAACTTATGAAATAAAAAGTGTTCATCCGCTAAAATGCGGGAAAATCTCCACCATATGCGTCCACTATAATGTGTAAATACCTCTCGCGATGCTAATCTCGCAGCCTGAACTCCACTCACCACACGTCCCGACGGTCAACATCAAGCATCTTCCATACTGGGGCATCCCTTCGCCTCAAGCTCCAAGTTGGAAATCAGAATCAACTGCACCTTCTTGCTCCTCATCTGGCTCCTCATCTATGGTATAGCTAAGACATCCAGACCGCTTTGAACGATTGTCTTTCACCTGAGCATTTAACGGCTCTTCCTTCCCAAAACCATTTCTGCCGATATCAAAATAGAAGAATGTCCTCCAATTTGCTCCTAATGGGGCTGAGGTGTCACAAGTGAATAGGCACGATGTGTACTAAAGTAGGCATATCGTGAAAGCACAAAATAAGATTTCTTTTCGTGAGATCACATTACAAGTAATCGCCCACATAGGGTCTTTTTCCTAGGGATCGGGCAAAAACAATGGATCGCTTTGCCCACCTTAAAGGTCAAAAGTTCTTTCCCCCACATCAATTACTGCACCAAGAGGTGCAGAAACGGTCTTCCTGAATAATAGAATATGAGCATCCTCGGGTATATCTAGGACAATGAAGTCAACGGGAAAAAAGAACTTCCCTATTTGCACAGGAATATCCTCTAAAACCCCTCTGGCTGAACCGCAGAACGATCAGCCATCCGTGCATGTCATATTAGAATCGCAAAACCTGGCTCGACCCAACTTAGCCGAGACTCAAAGGCATAACATCGACGCTAGCCCCTAAATCACTTAATGCCTTCTCGATTGAGAAGGTACCAATATTACAGAGGGGTAGAGAAACTGCAGGTCGAGAGACATAGTTCTGACGGCAAGTGTGAGTTAAGTATGAACTAGACTCCTCGAGTTAATTGCACATACTCCAAAGATTCAAAAGACCTTTTTCTTAGCTAGCAATTGTCCATAAAATCATATATGCAGTACTTGATTAACTAGCAGTAAAGAAGGTATTTGCACATTAAGATTACGACTAAATATTTGAATTTACCGAATGTTACCTCATCTTTGGTTGGCACTAGTGTAACACCCCCATACTCCAAGTGCCTTACCAGGACCACTTAAGCCATGAAAGTGCTACCATCTCGGTTCTCCGAGGCAATGATAATCATAAGACAATAACGAACATACTTAAAAGTAAATAATGTTTAAAGTGATTACATACCAACTCCAAGGCGATAAAAAGAAATACAAGACTCTCGGTTGATCTCATCTAAAACTATCAAAGCTATAAAACATCGTCGAAATGGAAGACATCTAATCGCCACGTGATGACTCATCCGGCTATCCATACGCGTCATATCAAACCCGATCACCACCCCGAATGGATCACCACGGTTTTAAAACATTAAACGGGGTCAAGACTAATCACACAATTTATATAACCAACAACATGATGAACAAGCACTCAAACGGTCACACACAATCACACCCACTTCAATCAATCTCCGTCACACCATCCCCAACGGACTACCTCGCCCAAAGGGGGGACCATGACCGTTCCCACCTAAGCCCCGCTCATCATACCGCAGCCATAACCTGTCCCGTTAATGTGCACATCCCCTCCGTGAAGGCGGGTTCCACGGAGGGCGAAACTAGGGCGTGAAGCCACTCAAGTGACTCACTCACCAGAACGCATCTCGAGAACCAGAGACAAACAATCACAACCATTAAAAAGCAATCAAACCAACAACCGTCACAATACTCGTATAACAATAATCAACAATCACAAATCATCACCAACACATTATGGGACTAATCTTTGAGTAGGGAAACCTACTGAAAGCAACACAATCAGACGGTCTCGGTGATATCAAAGGCTTCTTCTACGAATCCTCCTCCTAACATACAAACATATAATCACTACCAATCACAAAATACAACAAAACCCCCAAATCCCAATATTAGGGTTTAACCAACTTTGACTAAATACTATAAAACCGGTACGTAGATCTTACCCTCGACGCAAGGATCACAACGGTATAAAGAAGGTAAAATCAGGCCTTCCACGCTCGAGATTTGCCAACAATGCGATTGATGCGAAGAACGAGTGTAACACCCCCATACTCCCAAGTGCCTTACCGGGACCACTCGGTGTGAAGACATTACCATCTCGGTTACCAGAGGCAATGATAATCAAATAAACAATGAAGAAACAACGTTTAAATATAAATACTTAGCGAATAGTTACAATTCTCAAAACCAAACCAAAAGTGTAATACATGTTCTCAAAGTGACATTCTAACTGAAATGTAAATAAACTAATAAGCTACAAAGGAAGACTCTATCATCATGTCGTGGCAATCAAAATGGCTATCCCGGTACTCATCTCATACTGCTCAATATCCGCTCACCATCCCGAATGGATCACCAGGGTTTACAAAACAACACCGGTCATTTTAATCACCATGACCTCAATATATATTAACGATAAGATAAACGAGGAGATGACTTAAGCCTGTCACACACACGCCACGTAATTCCAATCATCTCAATCTTCGACTGTCCACTGGACCCTAGCCCCTCCCAAGTTTTGGGGACCGTGCGTACCCACGTCTAATCCCCGCCCACATAGTGAGCGATAACCCTATCTATTAATGTGCACATCCCTCTTTTTGGCGGGTTCCACAAGAGGCGAAACTAGGCGTGAAGCCACTCCCGCAAGTGACCCCACTCAACCGAGGACACGCCTCGAGAACCAGAGACAAACAATCACAATACAATTACTATATCAAACAATCAATCTCAACACATGACAATCATCCCATTATGGGACTAATGCGGTAGGGAAATCCTGCAGAAAGCACACTATCGGACGGTCTCTCTGCTGTATCAAAAAGCTTCCTCTATGAAACCTCCTCTATCATACAACATACAAACGCTGCCAAATCACATACTACTCATAAACCCCCAAATCCTATATTGGGTTTAACCAAAACAAAAAACAAAATAAAAGGGTACATAGATCTTACCCTCACGTGAGGAACTCGGTATAATCAACGATGAGAACGAGCTTCCAACCTCGGAAATTGCTAACAATGCGATTAAGATGGTGAACTTGCTTGCTTTCTCTCTTAAATAAAGAAATTAGGTTTTGCAAAAGTGATTTAGAAACAATGACGTAAGGTTATATATCTTAATCGCATAATTAACAAAACCAGAAAACTCCGTCAGAAACCGGGTTACTCGTCGAGTACCCAAGGTACTCGATCAGTACCTCTTACTCGATCGAGTATCCTAGTTACTCGATCGAGTACCCAACAGTCGAAACTTTTCTAAAACGCATCTTACCCTTACTCGATAGAAAGTACCGAATAGAAGACTCGTAAATGAGTATTACAGGTCTTCCCTCCTTAAAAAAGAACCCGTCCCCGAAATTCAAACCACTACTAAACAAAGGTAGTCCCCCAACGCTCACTCACTAACCAAAACAAAGTTGACATAAAACATGGTACTAATCCAACTCATCCGACAAACATACATCGATTACAACATACAAACGGGGTATAAAAACGGTTTAAAACTCTTTGCGATCATCTCCTACCCCTCTAAAAGAAACAATGTTACGTCCCCGTAACCATACATACTGATCAAATGTAGAAAGGGTATCGCTCTTTCATAGCTTCCTCCGGTTCCCATGTAGCTTCCTAGGTCTCGTGGTTAGACCAAAGGATCTTAAGCAAAATCTGTCTCACCACTCTAGTCTTCCTAACCTTTCGGTCAAGAATGCTTTATAGGCACCTCAAGATATGATAAGGACTCATCTAGCTCTAAGTTCTCTCGCTCTAACACATGTGTGACGGATCACTCACATACTTCCACTGCGATACATGAAACACATTACGCACTCTCTTAACGCATCCTGTAAAGCGGACAATATCAACTTCCCAACTCGCTCTAAGATCTCATATGGGCCGATAAACTTCGACTTAACTTGCCTTTCTTCCCAAATCTCATAACCCCACGCATAGGAGACAATTTGAAAAAGAACCTTGTCCCTCACTTGAAACTCTATGTCCTGCGATGTAGATCTGCATAACTCTTTTTGCCTATCTTTGCTCTCATCCGTTCCTGATCATCTTAATGTGTTCCACCATCTCATGCACCATCTCTGGTCCTAAAACCCTTGCCTCGGCACTATCGTCCCAAATTGGACTCCTACATCTCCTCCCATACAAAGCCTCAAACGGTGCCATGCCAAAACTAGTGTGATAGCTGTTATTATAAGAAAATTCTATCAAGTCCAACCTCTGTTCCCAGCTACCACCAAAGTCCATCACACAAGCTCGCAACATATCCTCAAGAGTCTAGATTGTTATCTCGGTTGTCCGTCTATCGCGAGGATGAAATGTTGTACTCATCTTCAAAGTTGTTCCCAACGATTCCTGCAACTCCTTCCAAAACCTTGATATAAATCTCGCGTCTCCTGGACAGACACTATGTCCTTAGGACTCCATGTAACTTAAGCACGTTCTTTCGATAGGCCATAGCCAATTGTGCTTTAGTCCATGTATCTTTCATTGGAACAAAGTGAGTGAATTGGTCGGTTGATCACTATTACCCAAATCATGTTGTTACCTTGTTGACTCTTTGGCAACCCACGATAAAATCCATGGAAATGGATTCCCACTTCCACTCGGTACCCTCTAAAGACTAAATCTTACCTTGTGGTCGTATTTGTTCCCCTTTAACTCTACGGCATGTCAAACAACGGGACATAAACTCAGCTGTTTCTTTCTTCATCCCAGGCCACCAAAGCGTTTTTCTTCAAATCCTTGCGCAGTTTGTCACCACCGGATGTCTTGAGTATGGTGTACAATGCGCCTTTGTCATGATTGTCTTTTTCAACTCCTCATCATTAGGAACACACCACCTACCATCAAGCCTCAAACTACCATCTGTATGAATAGAAAACCGGGACATTGTCCCTTATCTACTCAGCTCTCCACTCCACTATCTTAGGATCCAACGCCCCTTTACCTCGAATGTCATCATAAAACTCAAGCTGTACTGTCATATCACCCATGGCATCTCCTTTCTGCATCATATGTATCCCAAACCTCGCTACCTCATCTCTCAGCCTCATCAAAGATAGAGCTGTACACAGAGAATGTACACTCTTCCTACTCAAAGCATCAGCAACAACATTGGCCTTCCCTTCATGGTAGATGATTTCCATGTCATAATCGCCAATCAGCTCCATCCACCTCCTCTGTCTCATGTTCAACTCCTTTTGAGTGAAGATGTACTTGAGACTCTTGTGATCAGGAAATACCTTAAAGATTGCTCCATAAAGGTAATGTCTCCAAATCTTGAGAGCAAACACCACCGCACCCAACTCCAGATCATGAGTAGGGTAGTTCTCCTCATAAGGCTTCAATTGCCTAGAAGCATAGGCAATCACTTTACCATTCTGCATCACACACATCCCAACCCATTCTTTGAGGCATCGTGTAAACCTCAAAGTTCTCGGTCCTTCGAGGCAATGCTAAGACGGGAGCTATGGTCAACGCTCCTTTAATGTTTGGGCGCCGTCTCACAACTCTCATCCCAACGAAACATGTTCTCTTTTCTCATCAACGCTGTCATAGGTCTAGCTATCTTGGAGAAATCTTTCACGAACCGTCTGTAGTATCCAGCTAAACCCAGAAAACTCCTGATCTCAGCAACATTCTTTGGTGCTTCCCACTTTGCCACTTCCTCAATCTTCGCCGGATCCACAGCCACTCCCTCCTTAGAAATCACATGCCCCAGAAAAGTAACTTTCTCTAACCAGAACTCACACTTGGACAGCTTAGCATACAACTCATGCTCCCTCAACGTTTTCAACACGATCCTCAGGTGCTCCTCATGATCCTCCTTAGTCTTAGAATAGACTAAGATATCATCGATAAATACCACTACAAACTGGTCCAGAACTATACGAAGATTCTATTCATCAAATCCATAAACACTGCCGGTGCATTAGACAACCCAAACGGCATCACCACATACTCATAATGGCCATACCTCGACGTGAAAGCTGTCTTTGGTATGTCCACCTCTCTAATCTTCACCTGATGGTACCCCGACCTCAAATCAATCTTAGAAAAGACTGATGCACCACTCAACTGATCAAACAGGTCATCTATCCTTGGCAAAGGATACTTGTTCTTCACTGTCACTCGGTTCGACTCCTGTAATCTATGCACAACCTCGGACTCCCATCTTTCTTCTTCACGAAAAGAACGGTGCTCCCGGCGATACACTTGGTCTAATGTATCCCTTCTCTATCAAATCATCTAAGCTTGCTTCTGAGCTCCTCCATCTCTTTAGGACCCATACGGTGCGGTGCCTTAGAGATTGGCCTCGTCCCTGGCTTCAACTCAACGGTGAAATCTATCTCCCTCTTTGGTGACAACCAGGAATCTCGTCGGGAAAAACGTCGGCAAACTCTCCCACCACTGGTATCTCATCATTGTCGGACTCTCTATCGGTTATCTCTCATGGCACAACATCAAAGGACATCCCTTCCTCATATAAGACTTCAAGGTGACAATTGCAATCAACTTAACTTTGGGTTTGACTAGAAACCACGATAAGACACACTAACACCCTTAGGACCTCTTAAAGACACTTTCTTTTGATGACGGTCTATCTTAGCTTTATACTTTCCTAACAATCCATCCAGGACTATCATCTCAAAACCGTCAAAAGGAAACTCTAGCAAGTCTACGGGTAGATCAACTTGCCCAACTATCATAGATACATCTCTAAACAACCTTCCGTGATCGGACTCTTTAGAAGGTATAAAAACTTGCTCACTAGGACTCATATACCCTCGAACCAATAGCTTAACATGACTTGAAGACACAAATGGTAGAGAACCCCCGGATCAAACAAAACAAAGGTAGGAATACCATTAATAAGGAAAGTACCGGTGATAACGTGAGCATCCTCCTCGTTTGCTTTCTTCTCCATCATGAATAACTTTCCACTTTGGTCTTCTGTCCACCTCCACAGACGATCTTGGTGATGTGGTCGGCTTAGCACCGAACCTTGATTGTTGTTGTTCGTTGGTGGTTTCGATAAAATTACCGCCGTTGCGGTTGCCTCCTCTGGTAACTACGACTTCCCCGGTTTGGCCATGACCAGTAGGAGTCTGTTGCTCGCGTGGCTGCGCGGGTCTACGGAAAGATCCCGGTGCACTTGTGCACTCATGTCTCTTGTAGCCTACACCCACTATAGCGAGTCACTCCCCAACTACCACTAACACTTCCACGGCCACGCCCCAAAGGAAGCTGACCAGACCCTGACCCAGAAGAAAACCCCTTAGACTGATTGTGGTTGCCTTTCTTGTGATTAGATTGGCCACCACCCTCGCTCTCAGACTTCCTTTTCTCACCACGACCTCTCTGAGCCATCTCCACCAACCTCTCGGCTCTCCCGGACCCTCTCATAAGCTTCCTTAACATCGATAAAGATTCCCAAGGTAACTTATCCATAATCTTAGGGTTGACCCCCTCTCAAACCTCAACGCATGATTCTCTCCTTGAAACCCATATCCTCGACATACCTAGACTTCTCATTGAGCTTTTTGTAGTACTCGGCCCACCAGAGACATCTCGGCGGTCATCTTAAAGCTTGTCAAACTCCTCTATCAACTTACTCCTCACATACTCAGGTACCAACTCCTTTCTCCAGCCCTACGAAACTCCTCCCAAAGGTATAGCGGGTAAACCTTGGTTTGTATATATCTCCTTAGCACTCACTTTCATTGTATCCCACCACTTGCCCATTTGCCTCCCTCGGATAGAACGCCGGCTTGTTCCCTCTCATCTCATCGGGACGGTGAACCAAATCTAATATGTTCTCCATCTCTCTAAGCTGACTATCAAGAAGGTTAGGCTCCCAACTCCCTTGTACTCTTTCGGGTTAAACCTCGCTATATAGAGGATGATTTTAGAATGATCAACCTCCTTCTCCTTATCCTTATCCTTATCTTTCCCCACGGTCTTTAAAGCCTCGTGAGCATCACGATGCTCAACATCTTAACGATGTCATCTATGTTCATAAGCTCGGCTCTCGCATACAAAGCGGTCTTCTTGGCGGCATCTTGAAACTATCATAGAAAAAGGGGTGGGTATAAACATACGCGCCAAAACCTCAAAACAAGAAAACACGCTGCCCGGACCCCTGCTCGATCGAGGTTCCCAATCATACTCGATCGAGTAACGGGCTACTCGATCGAGTGCCCACCATACTCGATCGAGTGCCCCAACATCGGGGCCCCAACGAGACCTTGATCTCTAACATACTCGACCAGAGTAGTAGCTGGCTACTCGATCGAGGTGACCCCCTACTCGTCGAGTGCCAGGAGTTACTCGATCGAGCCCCAAAAACACGATTACGGACTCAAAATCGTCAAAACCCACCCGATCAAGTCGGTCCCACTCGATCGAGTCATGCTAACTCGAAACGCTACCCGCATGCTATATTATATGCTAATAACATGCTAAAAACTTTATAAAACCACATATTATATCATAACTAAGCATATAATGCTACGCATCTTTAAATGCGATCTACGAGATCATTATATCATGTTATTAAATGCCACCTTGTAAACATCCAACATGTTATCACTCCAACAACAAGTCTACATATATCATTAACCTTTCTTTCACATTCTCAACTTTCTACTTCAAACATCCAACAATTACACACATTCATCACATTCTTACACAAGCTAACCAAATAACACATACGACCTTGACATACACCCTCCATGTGACCGGTTCAAAATTATAGGGCAAGTTCGCGACTTTAGGACATCTCCTAAGCCTTTGCATTAGCTCCTACTTTTTACCTAGGGTTCATTTTAATTGACTCCTATGTTCATTAGGTTCATTGGTTACAGGTTTCGGGATCGTCGCTGCGATACCATTTTAACACCCCCATTACTCAGTGCCTTCGAGGACCACTCGGTATGAAGACATTACCATCGGTTGCAAGAGGCAATGATAATCAAATAAACAATGAAGAAACAACGTTTAAATATAAATACTTAGCGAAAAGTTACAATTCTCAAAACCAAACAAAAAGTGTAATACATGTTCTCAAAGCCGACTATTCTAATGAAATGTAAATAAACTAATAGCTACGGCGGAAGACTTATCATCATGTCGTGGAGTCCCGGCTATCCCGGTACTCATCTCATACATGCTCATATCTGCTCACCATCCCGAATTGATCACCGAGGTTTACAAACAACAAGGGTCGGTACTAATCACACAACTCGTATATATTAACAATAAGATAAACGACAGTCGCAGTCACACACACAGTCGCCAATTCCAATCATCTCAATCTTTGATTGTCCTTTGGACCAGCCACTGCCCGGTGGGGGACCGCAGCCGTACCCACCGAGATCCCGCTCCACATAGTGACGACCAACCACAATCCATTAATGTGCACATCCCTCTGTGGCGGGTTCCACGGGGCGAAACTAGGGCGTGAAGCCACTCACGCAAGTGACCCCACTCCCGGTAGGACACGCCTCGAGAACCGTAGACAACGATCACAATCACAATCTACAATACAATTACTATATCAAACAATCAATCTCGACACATCAACAATCATCCCATTATGGGACTAATGCGAGTAGGAAATCCTACTGGAAAGCACACTATCGGACGGTCTCTCTGGCACATGTCAAAAAGCTTCCTCTATGGAAACCTCCTCCTATCATACAACATACAAACGCTGCAAATCACATACTACTCATAAACCCCCAAATCCCTATATTAGGGTTTAAAAAAAACAAAGGAAAGATAATAAAAAGGGTACATAGATCTTACCCTCGACGCGAGAACTTCAGCCCTGGTATAATCAACGATGTAGCGACCTTCAAACTAGGAAATTGCTAACAATGCGATTAAGATGGTGAACTTGCTTGCTTTCTCTCTTAAACATTAAATTAGGTTTTGCAAAAGTGATTTAGAAACAATGACGGAAGGTTATATATCTTAATCGCATAATTAACAAAACCAGAGAAAAACTCCCCGTAAACCAGGTTACTCGATCAGGTACCCGGTACTCGATCGAGTACCCCCTTACTCGATCGAGTATCCTAGTTACTCGATCGAGTACTAACAGTGCGAAACTTTTCTAAACGCATCTTACCCTTGCATAGGAGTAAGGGCCCTCTTTTAGATAAAATTGCAGAGACTAAGCCAAATACGAATAACACCGTAGTTTTGATTTCTCTTTTGAAAGTAATTAGGTTGTAAAATTGTTTAAAGAAAAGTGACGGAAGTAATTATATACTTAATCGCATTATTAACAAAACAGAAATCATCCTCAGTAAGCCGGCTACTCGATCGAGTAGGCGGGTTACTCGATCGAGTGCCCCCTTACTCGTCGAGTATCAACGTTACTCGATCGAGTACCCAACAATTCGAAACTATTTTAAACGCAACTCACCCTTACTCGGCCAGTAAGGCCTACTCGATAAAGTGCCAGGAGACTCATAAAACCGTAGTATTATAGTCTTCCCTCCTTAAAGAACTTCGTCCCGAAGTTCGACCCGTACCATAAAAACAACCATACTAACTCGACCAAGACACGACAGCATCACAAGAACTTCAAGAACTAGATAAACGTAAAACATGAACTTTTAATGCCTCCACCTGACTATGTTTACTTCCATAACATGAATCACGATTTCATTATCTACCGCATATATATCTCTCACGACAAACTCCATACATAACTAACTACCATCCTCTATATTTGCTTGCTCCATAATATCATCCACTATCAAATCCAATATCGAGACACCTACTTAGACATCAAACGGAATGCCATTTACACCCTTAAAGGAACTTCGTCTCGAAGTTTACTCACACTCGTAACCTCTCATCCAAGCATCGACACTAGTGAAATATTCTCACACTCCTAAACATTACACTACTACAAGCTCGACCATGGCCTTTTAATAACATCAACCACAAAATATTCAACTTCCTTCGTTATGCTACAAACACTCTCACGAATATACCACCATATGCACAACCATCAAAATCTCTTTTATCGCATCCTACTCCTCTTAAGATAAATGTTACGTCCTCGTAACTCACTAATACTAAATCAGAGCTATATGCGTCTTATTATCCTCATCACCACCGCATGTCAAGATAACCACCTATAATATAAACACTCGCCATTCATATATCCAAGGCTCTCTTACTTAAACATTTCTCATACCTCAACTCATTCGGCACACCACCTAACCTATACCATAAAACTCGTAGCAAAATCACCATATTAACTCTCCATTATTAATGCAAAACAACATACCTCTCTATGTAAAGCACCTATCTCCCAAAATCGCAACTGCGATCATGATCGGTACGTATACTATTGTAGATCCTCAAGTTCTTTCTTTCGTCTGTAAGCTTCATGCAAACTTAACATGACATTAATTCCTTGACACTATACACTCCTTTGTCTCGACAAAGGATTATGAACCACACATCTTTCGAGGTCATTACCACACATGTTTTCACGAATCACTTGCCATTACCATATCCACTTTAAAGCCTTATATAGAACAATCAAGGTGCATGTAACAACCTCTCACAGCGAGGTGTCTCGTCATGAGAATATCACTATACCATGACAACAACGAAAACATATACAACTCTATTTCATATCATACTCTACCATGATTCCCCAAACTTAAGCGGTAAGAAGCATCAATAGCAAAGCAAGTTGTCTATCTATACAAATTGAAACTCACGAGGTAACATCGAAACAAAACAACAATCTATGTATGATAAGTATGTACTTTTGAAAACTCATTATCATAACCATCCAACGTACTCCCACCACAACCGGTGGACGACATCGCAACACCGCCACCATGACCACACCGCAGTGCGAAAATACCCGCATCACAGCACTATGTACGGTGCCCGGATCACCACCTGAGGCACAACAACCACATCAATAGACATCTGGCTGCACATTACAATTCCCATAAACAACGACTCAGAATAACTTCTCGGACAAGAAAAACTTACTCAAATCCACTTTACTAAATCACAACGCAACATATTTTATAGATTAAACGAGGTAATAACCTCATGAATATCATCCCCTTACCATATCCGGATTGACATGTATCATGAATACATACAAGTATAACTTGATCATGCGGATCACTCAAATTTATTACCTTTTTAATCATCATTCAATTAGATTAGCATCCTAACATCACATTCTGAGACATTGACTAACGACTTTATGATAACCACATATATCCACGTCTTGTGAGGTCAAAACCTCACACAAACATTCTATATATATATCAGGACCCGTAATCACATCGATGGTCAATCACGATCCACGTAAGTTACCATCGATAAAGTTACCCCTCACAAGGCTTAACTCGTATACCCCTCATAACATATTCTCCCGTTGGCATATCCATCACCCCACCTTGGTGTAACAAGCCATTATACTCAACTACTAACAACCGCCTCATATAACCACATCTTATACTTTTTCTCACAACCATACATTATCAATGTTTGGTCTCTATAAAATCCAACCTTATTAAATTGCTTCCTTTCTAATATACACACCACCCTTAACCACAGTCAAACCATAACACTACCGCTGTCAGGACATCAAACCTCTTACCTCATCTCTAAATATCGCGATTTCTTTCTATCTTTGGTTAACATCCCAAACATGAACATGAATCCATCAACACAATTACCTCGACATTCTTTGATACTATCCTTAATTGTATCATCATCTAACTCTCACCAAAATCTCGTATCGTGCAAATACCCCACCAACTTCATAATCCCTTAATTCCTCAAAACTCATGATTAATCATGTTGTCTGAAAATTCTATATAACCACGAATAATATCCTCATGATAATATCATACATCTAAACGATTCCTTACTTCTATATCACGTTTCTAATCGACATTTTTTCAACACTTTTATCCTTCTTTCTCTTTACACTCAACAATACCAATTAATAGTTCAACTCCTTATTCCTTCTAGCTCACTCTTTAATCCAATCCATTACCCTTCGTTGCTCAAAACTCTAATTCCGTTTATTTTATCTGGAAGTATCATCTCTTTCTTACCATGGATCTTCTCTTATTGTCTATCATCACTGCTTGCCACTAATCTATCCATAAAATCAACGTTTGCTTGTCAAACAATTGCATCTCCTTTGTCTCTCTAGAAATCAATTCATTTCATGCAGTTAATTACCCAAGGAAATCACACGGTGGTTTCATCTCTTAATAAACGAATCTCTAAACTCACTCCCATCTCTCTGGAAATCCACCTCGCGACATGTCTCCCACAAAGTTCACTGTAATGCTCTTCTCAGCCCTTTAAAATGAGCTTTCACTACTCCTAATCCACCACGACTCCTAATCATCTTCCTATCATAAATCTTTACATCTCGAGGTTGCCATTATCCACATTCTTACTCTCGATCCTTTCATTCCCCGTTCCTTGGGCTCACCTCATCCCTTGCCCCATGTTCTAACGCACTGCATTTACTCAACACACAATTATATCACTCATCTCATCTCCCGGAGAACATGCTCTATGTCTCAAATTAAGCCATAAAGATCCTCCTTTTTCTTTTTCCCTATCTATCACAAATACTGCTTTCAGTATCATCACCAGAACTCATACTCACCACATGTGCCACTCCTTACATCACAAATTGGTAACTTACATCAAGACCAATATACATGTAAAACAATGTATAAAACAAATAACACTTTGAATTAAACATGATATACAATGAGAAGTCTAAAGATAAACACTGACCCCAGAATAGGGGTCCTTCCAGATCGAATCAGACCACTCGATCAGGTAAAGAGACTTACTCGATCAGTAAGTGAAAAGTCGAGCACGTAAAACAAATTTACCAGGGTTACTCGTAGAGTAAGGGGTACTCGATCGAGTGCCAAGATGCACTTTCGATCGAAGTAAGGACCACTCGATCAGTACCTACGCATTTCTCAACCTTTGGGTTTCGTAAAACGGTCTAACTTCACTCATTTCTTGTTCGTTTTGGGCGTGTGACCTATCGCTAGAATAAATAAAACAACAAACTATCGCCTCAATTGGAATCACATTAAAATCATTTATACATCTCAAGTTATAACAGTTTAAAGACGGCCTCTTTATAAGTAACCTAACTCCTTGATTTTTACTTCAAGCGGCTTAAACAACGGAAGGATGGACAAAAACGGCTAAATTACTTATAAGGCGATTGTTGCTAATCACATGTTACTATCTTCAAAAGTCAAGCAACAACATCCATCTGTTACATATATTATTTAATTCAGTAATCATGTACTAACTACTTTGCTTTATTTTATGACTTTTAAGTAAAATAAACATATGCATTACAATTACAAATCCTATTTCCATGTACTAACACAACAATGTACAACTCCACTTAAATCATCTAAACATATTCATATTCACCAAAATCCATATTCTCATGCAATTGACACTCCATCTTTTCCAATGGGTTCATCTATTTGACCCATTCTTCATTTCTGATCGTATGATACCACCTTTGAACAATTATATGAACTTATTATTTAACTATAGGCAAAGATTATGTGAAATCATATCAAATCCCTAATCCCAAGTTACTAGTATATACACATTATAAACCATTCATCCATAACATCGTTATTCATCACATATTATCACATATGAACTACTTCCTTTTTCCACCACATCATTCGTCGTTCTCATACCTTTTTCCAATGATTATACATCTTTATAAACGAAATATCATGCAACATGCCTATTCACTGACACTTCATCATTTACCCACATTACTCATTCCACCACAAACATACATCATGATTCATGCCACACATCACCATATGGGTACACAATTCTACAAGATAAACACATAGCGATCTGACTCGTATCCCATGGTGACAGGTTCATTTTCAAAATTGTAAGGCGAGTTCGCGACTTTAGGACATCTCCCAAGTCTTTGCATTAGCTCTACAACTTTTTACCCAGGTTCATTTAATTTGACTCCTATATTCATTAGGTTTTGGTTCTGAGGTTTAGGATCGTGCTCTCGATACCATTTTGCCTTACCCCATTACTCAGTGCCTTAAGGACCCTTAAGGGCAGAAGTGCTACCATCTCGGTTCTCGAGGCAATGATAATCATAAGACAATAGCAAACATCTTTAAAAGTGATAATGTTTAAAGTGATTCATACAACCTCAAAGCGATAAAAAAAAAAAGACTCTGGGACAATTTCCCTACTAAAACTATCCAAAGCTATAATACATCGTCGTCAGTAGGAAGACTTCTAAGCGCCACGTGATGACTCATCCCAAGCTATCCCACTCGCGTCATATCATACTTTTTGCTCACCACCCCGAATGGTCCACCCGCGATTTTTAAAACATTAAAGGGTGAGTACTAATCACAATTTTGTAACCAACAACACGGTAAACAAGCGGCTCAAGCGGTCACACACAATCACCCACTTCAATCAATCTCCGTCACGGCCATCCCCACTTTGGAATAGCCACGCGATGGGGACGCTGACCCGTTCCCAGCCCTTTCAGCTCATCGTCAGAAGCGATAACCTGTCCCATTAATGTGCATCCCCTCCGTGGCGGGTTCCACGGAGCGAAACTAGGCGTGAAGCCACTCCCATAAGTGACTCCACTTTCGGCCGAGAACACTACTCGAGGGCAGGAGACAAACAATCACAACCATTAGCGGCAATCAAACCAACAAAGTCTGATACTCGTATAACAATAATAAACAATCACAAATCATCACCAACACATTATGGGACTAATCGAGTAAAACCCCTACCAGAAAGCAACACAATCGGATGGTCTCAAATTTGATATCAAAAACTTCTTCTCACGAATCCTCCTCCTAACATACAAACATATAATCACTACCAATCACAAAAAACAACAAAACCCCCAAATCCAACATTAGGGTTTAACAACTTTGACTAAATACTATAAAAAGCAGTGCGTGATCTTACCTCGCGCAAAGGATCACAGCGGTATAAAGAAAGGTAAAATCCGACCTTCCAAGCTCAGGGATTTGCCAACAATGCGATTGATCACGAAAGCGTAGTTTTGATTTCTCTTTTGAAAATAATTAAGTTGTAAAAGTGTTTAAGAAAGTGGCGAATGATATATACTTAATGCATTATTAACAAGACTTCCGAGAAATCATCGATAAGGGTTTACTCGGTCATTCGGTAAGGTACTCGTCAGTGCTTATGTCGTCGGTATCGCGTTACTCGTCAGTTTGACAAGTCGAAACTATTTTAAAAGCGACTCACCCTTTACTCTGCAAGTAAGGCCTACTCGATAAAGTGCCCCGGAGACTCATAAACCGTAGTATTACAACTAGTCTCTCTTGGTAAGGAAATTTCTATAAAGCAACAGCCCTCTCCTCTAGGTCTCTGTCCCAGGCATCCCGGTGGACTTAGGTGAAAATCACTACCTTGTCCTTTTGTAGCTCGAACCTTCTTGAGACCGTCTCGGGAATGAACCATTAACCGTCATAGGGTCATACTTTGGGCAAGGAAATGACCCATCAGCATTTGGATCTTACCTCGATAATTTCGTAGTCGTCTCACCCAGAAAGTGAGAAATCCCTCAAGTTATCGGCATTGGAGGATGGCAAATGGTTAGAGCATCCCATCATCATGGACGATCGACGATTAGGGGTGGTCGATCGACCGCTCTCCTTTTTCCGAATGTTCGGAAAGATGGAAAGTGTCGCTGAGGAATTAGGGGTGAGTCGATCGACTGGGTATGGCGGTCGATCGGCCGTGACTCATCATTGTTAAGTCTTTCCTTTTCCGCTTTTCAAACCATAACTCCCTCGGGTTTATCCTCTCTGATAGCAGGTCCGGCAAAGGGTAGACCCGCTCATTAGTGTGATTGCATTCGGGTCTCTTTACGTCCCGTGCGGCGGTAAATGCCACAGGACTCACAGTAGCAAATTTATGCTATTTGGGCAATCTGAGTTTCAACATCTTTGCCTAACTCTCCTTTGAGATTCCTTTGTGACATCCCCATCAAGCTTTGAAACATGTTTTTGAGCTCGGAAGCCTCAGGAAGTTTGAGGCTAACTTCTTTCGAGGTACATAGGGTGGTTTCATTGACTACGGATCTTTACTTTTATGAGGGGTAGATGTAACTGCTGCTGCGGAGGTGAAGTCGGATTTTGACAGTGCAGCTACTCCGCCTCAAATTTGGATGAACATTCGGCTCAAAATAAGTGTTGGTCTGCCTATAATGTTGGCGGCATAAACCTCATTGGATTTAATCCCCAATCTGCCAGCGTGTCCTTCTCCTCCTTTCTCTTGCAAGAAAAGAGGATGATACGACCACGGCATTTGCAGTAAATGCCACCCTTTGAACCTCCTCCTAACTCTCATACTTGTCCAAATCTCGCCGTAGCGAGCCTCTAATGTGACTACGGAAGGAGATTAGTGGCTCTCCTTTGATTTCCCCTAGAGTTCCATTGCTTAGCTTTATGGGTGGCATATCTTCAATAATTTTCCACCCCTTAGTTTCTCCAACATTCTCTTGGAATCTACCATTAGTGCAGGTATCGAGAAAGCCCTATGATCATCATAAAGCCCATTATAGAATTGATTGTACATGCTCCATTGCTCAAACCCGTAGTGCGAAGAATAGATGCTGACCTCTTGAAACGGACCCAAGCTTCATGAAAATCTTCATTAGGTCCTTTCTTAAAACTGTTAATCCCGGAGCTCTAATCGCATTGGTCTTGATGCGGAGAAATATCTTTTATAAAATGCTAGGGCAACGAGTTCTATCGTGGCTCCATTTGCGGCTCGATCGAGATCTGGTACCACTCCTACACAGCGTCACGGGCGAGAAGATGAACATCGTCTCTTTTTATCGGTCTTGGGGTCACACTGTCTTTGGTGGGGGGTATGGAACAACGATGATGATCACTGAATATCTCCATATGTTTAGGCGCATCTTCATTTTCGGCTCCCCAAAGTGGTTCCTCTCAACCAAGTTAATATAGGGCAGGTTCCGGCTGAATTTCTGTCAGTCCCAGTGCAGCAGCGAATCCATTATAGAGATTTTCGGCTTTTGGGTGAGTGGTGGCTATACTAGCTTCTTGAGCCATATGTGGAGATGTGAAGGTCTCGGTGATGGGCGGAAATAGGAGATGAAGGTGGATCCTCCCAGATAATGCGTTCTCGTAATAAGCTGAGTGGAGGCCACTCAGCTCTTCCCTCTGTCAGCCATTGATACTCAGATGATCGTCTCCAACTCATGCAAAGTCTTCTCGATCTCGATTTGTGGTCGTAACTCTCTACCCTGTGACCTGCGCATAAGAAGAAACTACAAGTAGAATATGAGAAAAGTTTAAGGAACATATGTCCCTTAAACTTAGAGAATAGACTAAAATAAAAAGGAACAACTAAAACTAGCGCTGCCTCCCCGGCAACAGTGCCAAAATTTGATACCTGTCGATGTGAGTGCTCAAAAATAATATTTATAATTTTCAAACTACAACTAGCAAGCGGTAGTAAGGGTCGATCCGCAGGGAGGTAGGGAATTAAGTTGTTTTATTTCAGTCTATGGAATTTCTGGGGAGGGGGTTGATTTGAGTTATATCTAAGTCTAAATGCCAAAAATCAAAAAGCAAATAATAAAAATAAGTAAAAACAAATTATGAAAAAGGAGCTAAGATGGTCGGTTCACTATAGCTACGATGGCATCATAATAAGTAAATATATAGTCGTAGGATGGGTAAAAAACATGTCCTTTCGGTCTAAGTTAACTAGTAGCTCCTTTCGGCCTATGCTACTAGTCCCTAAGTCTCACTAATACTAGCTCTCGCCCTGAAAAGTGATTCCTAAAGCCTAAATTACTTATCTTTCGATCTTAGCAATTTTAGTCGTCTCTTAATTCATTAATTAATGCCCCCTATCTCTCGATCTACTGGGTTGGTCAAAACTAAGCATCTAACAAAGAGTCTCCTCTCGGTCTCATTGTTAAATATTGCGCCCAACGAATCAAGCGATGCTAATCGGGACACGAAGTGCTGGAGTCGATCGACCAACTACTTTGTCGACCGACCACGGCATAATCGATCGACGGTTAAGCCGTCGATCGATATGTCTGAATTGGAGTGCCTATTACGCCATCTCTGCTATAGCTCCCTCATCTTAACAAAGGTACTTAGCTACTCTTGTGAATGATAACAACATGATAAAATTAACAAATAAAGCAATTGAATTCATAATTGAATTAACTAAATAAATAACTAACATGAAACGAGAATTCGGCTTTGGGAAATCTAAACTATCGATTCTAAACTATGGATGAATTAAGGCAACGAGATTGAACAAAAGAAATAGAGAATCGTAAAGAATAATTGAAAGAGAAAAGACCAAAGCTCAATGCGAATAGTAAACTTTATTGACGAAAACTAATCTAAACTAATGAAATAATCCAAAGTTCAACTTCTCTCTATGAACCTAATTAATTCCCTTTATCTCCCTCTTCTGACCTCGAGGTTTACGTTATATAGATAGTCTTACGTAACTTTTATTCCTAAAACCTAATTACATTGGGCTTTCGAAATTCTAATTTTAACTTGCGCGTTAGAGTCGTGGGGTGGTCAATCGACCACTTGGACTAGTCGATCGACCAAGCTCTGTTGTACAATAGCTTCTGATAATCGTGCTCTAGTCGATCGACCAAAGGCATCAGTCGATCGACTGGCTACTCTTCCTGCAGACTTCTGTTCAGCATTCTGACAGTCTATAGACCATGTAGGTCAGTCTATAGACCACTGTATTAGTAATCTTTAAACTCTCGCATATATATCTTCCAGGCCTTGAATTGCGCACTAAGTTCGCTTGATAGTCACTACTCTATGTCAAATGCAAATGATAAGTACAAAGGGACGGATTCGGCTCCGATTTCGGTGGATTCTTCACATTTCTACAATATTACACAAAAACACGAAAGTAGACGGAAAAAGGGAATATAGTAGAATAAAATACATTTGAGCTCGAAATACGTGTAAAAGAGGGTGTAAAACATCATATTTAGACACGCATCAGCGTGAATGCCCTGAAGCTGAGTGACGTAAGTATCTTCAATCAATTTACCTTTTAATTTTTCATTGCCTTTAGAAATGATCATAAGAACAACCCCTTCATTTTAGAAGCCGATCATAGGAATGACCTCTTTGTTTGCTTGCTTTAGTAAGGTGCCCAGACCTTGGGTGGACTACCTTGGTGCTCTGGCCTTCTTGGTAAGGTCAACCGACCTAAGGCTGGTGAGTTCTAACTGGCAGGCGTCCATGGGACCCATGGTACTGGGCGCGTTTGACTGTTCAGTGCTCTCGTGATCTGCTCACCCCGATTTCCCGTGATCCTCCTCGGACGATGTTTAGAACGCCACGATCTTTGAAGGGGGCGGCTGGCGGGCGTTGGCGGGTGACACTCTTCTTCTTCTGGTGAGTATTCCTACGTTTGTTTAACAGGAGGTTAGCGTAACTGGCGATGCGTGGTAAATATTTTACTTTTCTTTACGAATTGACGATAAATAGCGAATGATCGTGAAAGTATTCCTGAATTTTCGCGGAAGATTGGTAAGCGAGCGTCAAGCCCTGGCGTACGAGAACGCGAGTACGGTGATCTTGCGGGGATGGCGGTGAAATCTCGAGGCCGTGGCTTTGGTGAATGCGTGGCGATGGCACCGGAGGAGTAGCGACATACGTTTAGAAGATAAACTTTTGACTTTGTTTGAATTTGCTGTATAGAAAATACATTTCTTCATTTTGTTGAATATTTTTGTTTTTATTAGGCTGCGGTGGCGCCATCTTGTGTAGCGTTGTGGAGGTAACCAGCCGGCTGCGGGCCGCGACCGAGGCACTGCAGTGGTAGTGAGGATGGCAGGTATGAGCGTCTCACTCTTCTTTACTTTGAGCCTTTGTTGTAATTTCGCGTTTTGTTTGAAATGGTTGATTGAAGCGATTGACATAGGTATTTCTTCATCATTTGCGGAGGGGCGGGACTTGGAAGCCTGGAGTTGGCGCGATCCCAGAAGGGGCTACTTTGTTGAGTTGCAGCCCTTGAAGGCGGCAAGTAAGCCCAGTTGGCGACGACGAGGTGGCTGCATTTACTTTTCCACCGATTACTTTTTATCGTTGTTTACCTTGTATATACTTGACACATTTGAACCTTGTTTTTCTTTATCGAGACTTGTTTTGGGCAAAAGCCCAATTGGTTGAAATTTGTATTTTGGATTTGTATATATAAAGGCGAGAGTGCCTTTGTTGTTGGTTGTATATTGTTTATGAGGTTAACCAGGAAACAGGTTTGGTAGATGACAGTTTGCCCGTCATCTTTGCCAATTACCTAATTTACACACGTGACATGATATATATCACTTAGCTAAATTGGCGCACAATGAAAAAAGAGGGAAGAAATGGAAAAATGCCCGGAAATAGTAAAAATGACACAAAAATACCAAGTGACGAAGGGCGGTAGGAGGGCTACCCTCTAAAACAAATGTTTTAAAAAATGTAAAAGTTTGAATTAAAATGTGAAAGCGAAGGGTGAAATCATTCCCTAAAAAATAAATAAAACTGAAATGAAAGTGTCTCGTTTTCCGATAATGGATTATGTCTCCCAAAGAAAATGGCGCTGTAAAAATTGGTGATTGAATGGGTACAAAATAATAACCTATAGGAATAGGAGGTATATCGCTGAAATAAATTAAGAAAAGTCCCGGAGCGGAAAATGACAATCAGCTTGGGAAGAGGCGCATCAAGAGTTGCGACCCTTGAAGAAGCGCTGACCAGGTCTGCGCCACTTCAGACTGGTGAGTCTGTGAAGTGGAAAGCGACTTTTAGTATAAATAGAGAGCGTCGGGAGGCTTTATTCTAATAACTCCTCGTATTTCTTCCGTCTATTACATAAAACTCCACCTCTTCACAAAGATTAAAAAATATGGATGCCTTCGAGGAACCGTCTTTAGGAGTGGACAAATGAATTCACAAGTGTGGAGAAACACGATATGGGTGCTTTTAATTTGGGATCAATCTTGAGTCTCAAATTAGTGAAGATAGTGAAACCTTTCTTGAATGTTGTCTCGACTACTCGGACCCTAATATTTATGTATTCCTTGCCTTTCCCTGGAGGCGATATATCTATCCTTTCCCGGAGGAGATGGCGCTATAGGAGGATGAGATCCAGAAAATGCACTTGCTATACCTTCTAGCTCTAAGGGGTACAAGGGTATATTCGGAGACTTATTATAGGACTGCTAAGGCGGAGGTCGTCGTCTTGTGACCTGAAAGGAGTCATATGCTTTGACTTCATTCTTTCCCGATTCTAGGAGGCTGAGACCCTTCTATACCTTCTAGCTCTAAAGGGGTGCAAAGGGTATATTCGGAGTTTCTTGGGCGACTAGTGGAGAGTCGATGCGTCTTGTGACCTCGAAGGAGTCCATATGTAACCATTCATCGATTGTCTGAGAAGACCCTTCTGCCATCTTATGTTGTGAAGGAGTCTGGATTGGACAGTGGAGACAAATGGAGGTTGGCGTGTCTTTGCTTAAAGTCAATGCGGATCCTCTGATGCAAAACCTTTTCTTTTTTTACGGGCAGAGCTTTTTTCTTTTCGGTTTTTGCTTTTTAGGTTTGCTTTTTTTGCGTTTTTTCTGTTTTTGGCTATTAATTCCCGTCATCCTTTAGAGTGTGGCTCATGGAAGCATTCATCGTTGTCGAGCCAACTAGACGTTTTAGGATATCATCGGCAGTGATCGGTTTGTGATGAGACCTGACTTTACATAGTGGACTTTACTCGGATTTGCAACTATTAGGAGAAACGGAAGTTGAAGAATGAGGAGGCCCCTTGATCCGATGGAGCGTGCCATGGTGGCATCTCGTGTCGGTTCAAAGGTTCTTCTCTAGACCCTAAGTCGATTCGCATTCCAGTGGAATTTATGGTCGTATCTTCCGGAAGATTGATGAACTGCAAGTATTATAGGCGGAAAGATCCCTAAGCTTGACTTTGTTCCTCGGATTGCCCATCGGCACATACTATTGAGATTAAGTCGGTGGGCTCTCAGAGAGGTAGGCACAAAGGAACATGTGGTTTATGCTTTCTCCTATTGGCTCCCTGTGGGTATTTGATTCATACTTGCAATGGAGGAAAGATGCTACTCCGGAAGAGCGTGAGGGGGTGAGGAAGCATGGGCACGGTGACTACAAGATTCGTGGTCGCAAGCGAGAACCATAAATACTTGGCGAGGAGGAAGGAGGAGGAGTTAGGTCGTTCATCCGAAAAAGAAAGGCTGACTGCCTTGCAGGAGATGGTGGTAGATCGAAATGGTAAAGCGAACCAGCGAAGACTACGGTGATTAGGTCGGTACTACATGGCGCTTGAAGCTCATGGTGGAGACAAATTATGTCAAAAATGACAAAGAAGCCAAAGGAAAGATGGAAAGTAGCCTTAGTAGTAGTATTGTTTTGTTATTATTATTTGTAAGTTGGCGGGTTTTTAAATCTAGCCTATCATTTATTTTCAGCATTTTATACTATGTGGCTTACTATTATTATTTATGGAACAAAAATGAATAAAAGATTTAATTAGTTAAGAAACTATTGCGTCTTCTTTTATTATTCTTGTAAATTTCAAATAGTAAATGTCCTTCCTATTTACATTAAAAATAACGGGTTGTATCCTGTAAAAAAGGATTACCTACGTATTCATTAAGAAAATGAAATCAAACCTTTGCGCGTAGTTCGAGTAAATGTAAAAGAATAATTGTTGAAGCAAACATAATGAACTTAGAAAATAAGCATGTGCTTTTCTACGCCTAAAATACAATTCCAATTTATTTCATGATATGAAAGGATGAAATGTCAAAATGCAGAACATAGTGGCGTAAAAAGATTTCTTTTTAGTTGGCCCGGGCCATTTTTATTTCGTGTGTATGACGTCTCACGTAGGTGTTTCTGTGAGGCGCATGTCTTGTCCTAACTAGGCATGAAGTATCATTTCAGTTGATCGAGGTTGGTTTGGTTAGTAAATTCATTCCGTCTAGGTCTATAATCATAACGCACCCAGTATGGACTTGACCAAGAATGATGCAAACCTAATGGGGTATAAATTTTTGTGCGATGGGTCGACGGGTAGTAGTGCTACGGATTTGAGGACCAGTCTCCTTCTTTATGTTTCCAAACGCACTTTATTTGGCTCGTTTGATGCTCATGATGTGACCATTGTTTGCACATTTGGTCCCCTGGTGAGCCTATTTTGCATACTATTATATCATTCTTTGGCCATTTATCCAGTGAAAACCTTCTTTGCTTTTCTATTATATGTTTTGTAGGAAAAAAGAGATAAAGTGGAAATTCCTGTCTTTCGTGCGTATTAGGAGCTATTTGACGATATTTGATAGACTAGTATGAGGGAGAGCTTATTAAAGGCTAGAGACAAGCCTACAAGAATAAAATGGAAGTGAAGGAAAGGAAGAATAGAAGAGATAACGAGCTATGATTGGCTTGAAATGCGGATTCTGCGAGATACAGGCGTCACCATTATCTGAGGCAGGCGTCTTCTACAATCCATGTTTCCCTTCACTGATCCGCCCGTCTTCACATCAATAAAGCTCAGTTCAGTGACTTTGTCTCGTCTTCTTGACTTGAAGAAAAGCCCTTTCTTGAAATCTAGGCTCTCACACTCCATTTAAAAGTGTAATTACTAGTTGTATGGTGCTCCCTAAGCCGCATCCACCTAATTTCTGCTATAAATACCCCACTTGTAAATAATCAAGGGGATCTTTTATCAAGTTTTATTAGAGATAATCAAGTTTTAGGAGTAGAAAATCCTTCTTTAGATTAGATTAGGAGTAGATTAGAATAGATTACTCTTCAATCTTTCCACAAATTACACATTAATCTCTCCTTAATTATTGTTCCAGCTTATTATTCAGTTATTGTGGGTAATTGAAACATTAGGTTAATATTGGGAGATTGACAGCCTTATCAATCATCGAGTTCTTATTATTCTTTGTTTTATCATTGGATCATCTTAAGTTGGTATAATTCCGTTACTCTTTAATCTTTATTGTTCATTTCTTCATTCTATTATCATGTTTATACTTGTTGTGATGATTGACACCATTAATGACATGTTTCCCATGATAATGAGTAGAGTAGTCTCTTAGCCAGGTTAGTGGGTATCAGTGGAAACCAACATGGGATTGATTAATGCTTAATCTAATATGTTTCATAATCAGGTTGCATTTTGTTTGTGATGTCAACTTTATGCACATGTTATGTTTTGATAAATGCGAGTTTTGCGAATCCTTGCATTTTACAACCATCTTATCTACTCAACTTGACTTGTAAGATATAAAAACCAACTCAGTGTATTAGACCATGCATAGAAGTTGAATAGGAGGAAATAGAATCGACTTGTAGGTGTTGTACAAACTAATCATAAACGCCGGACCTAACTCTTCACATGCGAACTGTGAAGATATAAACCAACTCGGTTCCTCACAATATTAATTGCTTGCAACCCTAAACATGTTTGTGGGGCGATCAACACCACGAATCCTATGACCCCATGATATCCTGCAAAGCACTTTTTATCATTGTTTACATCTTTCCTTTTATTGTGCTTGTTTCGTTATTGCTTTTATTAGTCTGTAACACAACTACAAACCCAAATCAATCGTGACACTAGCATAAATTGATAGATGGACTTAGAACAAAGCACACCGTCCATGGATCGACCTGCGACTTCGCTAACTAGTTGTTTGTTTATATTATAAATGTGTTTGATTGGATGAGTGACGACATCAACGCATCAAAATAGAAAGCTTTGGATGTAGGAGGCGGTGCTATGTGATTAAGTTCTTACTTGTTTGTCTATTTTGATTTTGTTTCACTCTTTGAGGAACTTGTTCTCAAGGATTGTTCTTACTGATTTTGTGTAGTTTCCATGTCTTGAAGTTGCATTTGTCTTTATCACTACATTATGACTTCAAGACTTGACATATGGAGTATGTGGTGGATCGTTTGAGTATGACTATGGGTATGGGGAGTTTGAGGAGCAAGTCAGCACAAACCTACCTTACTATTTGTACAATGAAAATCCTAACCACTACCCCAATTTTCCCTTAAAAATCACCACATCCGATATCACAGACAACCACCCACTCAATACCCTTCATAATGACTTTCAATTATCACAATACAACCACTTTCACCTACCTCGACAAATAAGAAAACGACCCATTCAAAGTGATGGATTCTCCAAATGATGGGGGATCAACAAAACTTCTTCAAACAAATGCTAAGAGAGAACCAAGAAGGGATGATGTTCTTCAAGGCATTATTGTCCAAAAGAGAGGAATTGAAATTCAAATTTCCCAATTAAAAGAATCCTGCCAACCACTCCTCACCGTTCTTTGGACATTGAGCCACGAATGCGGGTGGAAGTAGTAACCTTTGATTTGGAAAATGAGAAATGGGAAGAGCCAATCTCCTTGAGCTCTTGTGACTATGAAAGTGTGGTGTTTCATGAGGAAGACATGAGGTTGGGTTGAAACACTCTTAACCTTTGTGAGTATGAGGGTGTGTCCTTTAAAGTGAATATTGGGTTGTTGGAGAAAAAAGTTGCATGACAAAGCCCCCATCTATGATTCATACGAAAGATAGCAACAATGATGACGAACCCAACGAATGGACTCACAATATCACCTTGCTGAGGAGCCTATCATGAGACATTTGAGGTATCCTATCATGAAGAAAGAAGCGTCCTTCCTTTATTCCTCATGAAGACCACTTGACAACTATCATGGAGCGATGATCATTGAAGAGGATATGATAAACCTTCTTCAAAAGGCCAGGATTTTCTTACAAGAGCTACTTGGTGAAAAAAGCTCAAAGAGAAAATTGCTCGTGAAGCTACTTGTGAAGATTCGGCACCCACAATCTCAACTCCTAAGGTATCCAGTTATCACCATGGAAGTTCTCCTTCTACCTGGAAGGATTGAAAAAATCAAAATGCTATCATCATCGCAAATTGAGAAAGAAGTTGATAAGTGGAAGTCCACGGACGAAAATAAACCACTTCCGCGCTTAGTGTTGATAAGAATCATGCTTATCTATTCGGGCGACCTGGAAAGCTCTATACTAAGGACAACGATGAAAAGAACATTCTACAAGCTTCCTTGGCCAAATTTCATATTCAAAATATAACCCATACTTGTGTTTTCGAGCTTGTTCACAAGTTTTTGATCTTTTTAAGAGCCTGACTCATGGATAGAATTTTAAATTGAACTAGTTTGTGAGTCCTATCTCAAACCACCATTTTGTAAGATATATCTTGGACCCTTTTACTTTTGTATAATATTGTACATTATTGCATTTGCATTTAATTTCTTGCATGAAGTGGAGAGAGAGTAATCTTATATGTTTAATGAGCAAATTTGTAAAAGTTAGAAAAGAACGGTGAAAAGGGTTTATTGCGAAAAAGAAAAGAAAAAGAAAGGAAAGGAGCCCGAGTAAGACGCCTGGGATCTGAGGAAGACGCCTGACCAGTGGCCCACGGTGAAGAAATGATTAAGTTGTAGAGGAAGGCGTGCGACCTTACGAGCAAAACCGCCGTCTGGACAATACGCCGTTTTCTTCACTCGGACGCTTGATCCGTGCAGGTCACCCGTAACTGAGATTTTGTGCTGACCAGATACGGGCGGATTTAATCCAAGACACTCATTCCGGTCAGCCAGTCTCGCATCCAAGACGCCTGCCTTTTCCTACCTCTCAACCAAGAAAGATCGCTAGTGAATCCGCGCGATTCAAATAAAGACGCCCGCCTTTCTTCTCGCAACTACTGGCCCCACGTGGAAACCGATTACCCTGTTCTTTCGAGCAAAACTGATATCACCTACCTTATCCGGCTCGGATCCTTCTTCTATAGCAATCACCCTTTCTCCGCCATTTCCTTCTTACCCATCAAACCCTAAAACACTCATCTCAACTCCTCAAAACACACCCTTCTCAAACAAACACTCCCATCACCCACATCAAACGGTACCATTGATTTAACACCATGGAAAGGCCAAAGAAATTGGTGGAATCTACCTAAAGAAGCGCAAGGGATCAACATCTTCAATGCCACGAGAAGTAGTATTACCAAGGAGCACCCAACCCCTAATGAGGGGAGGAATTGAACAACTCGACTACTTCCAAGAGGTACTCTTTGAATCCGATGACCACCAGACAAACTTGTCAAGCTACTAGGTAAGAACTAATAACCCACTCAATTCGTAGATACTAGGGGTGTTGGAAATCCTTAAGATAAGGTACCTTACCGAGATGTTCTTTAATGGCCTTGGCATTGGGAAACTTTTCCATGCCCACGAAGAGACTTATCTTAGTCTCACCTTGAATTCCGAGTAGCCTTCACATTAGACAAATACCCACAACAATGTGGCATGGAGTTTGTGTTATGCAACCTAGACCATGCCTTCGCTGAGGCCCGCCTATGTTTTTGGTCTTGAAGTCCCCACCGCCTACCCACCGAAAAACCGGATAATTTCGGTGGGATCTTCTTTGAAGGCTATCTCCGGGAGAATTTATCCCACCCAAAGAATCGCCACACGTTAAGCCATCCAACATCCTGGTGATTCGATTCTGAAGCGCTTTGTGGGCGGTACCATCAATGGGAGGTACTAAACAAGATAGGAGTGTACTTTATCGACTAACCTTTCTTGAATCCTATTTGAATGTTCGGCGGTGAGGCGTTATAACTTCCACCACGCCAGTGATACTTACTAGTTCCATGATTTTGCTCAAGAACCACCCAACTCAAGACCTTCGTGATGGGAGGTCTAATTACTATTTTGTCCCACCACCTTTGTCCTTGGTTCAATACGATTGACTAGACTCCCCTTGAGGGGAGAACTTTGATTGATGAGTATACCGTCAATAGCCATCGATGTAACCACACTCGGCAATGGGAGTGTAGAGTGGCACACCAAAGGATGCACTTCAATGATCTCAAGGTTGAATGATACGGGCATTGACCCAAGATTGAACCCATACTCTCCCACCACCAAGCTACCTCCCTTGATATCCAAATTCTTGACAATCCCCCTCAAAGGAAGAGCCACACCGCTTAAATACTGTGAACGCCGGAAGGCCTATTCGCCCACTCTCCACGTGCCTATCCCACCACTACCCTACTCCTAAAACAAATTTCAACCGAAATCCCCAATACCCGGGTATTAATGACTTGATGGCACTCTGCGACATGAGTGACTCGGCACATGTAAGGAGGGTCGACAACTCTTCGCCCTTTATCCCCAATACTATAACATGGCTCCAACAAGGGTATGTTGATCCTAATGGCCTTGCCCACTTGGGCACAACCTGTGACCCTTGTTCCTAATCAGAGAACCCAGAAAGCTTAGGGTCGTGACAGCCTGGGAGGGCATTCTAGCCAAAGTGGAGGTGCACTCATGTGCTGAGGAGGAGAATTTGACCAAGGAGGGTATTGGGATCAAGCAAGCGGTATGACCAAGCGGGAGTTCTCATAGTTATGGCTATGATCAAAGATGAGGATGACGAGAAATAGGCCTACCTCACCACCTCCATTTGTATGATAACGGCCATCTTCCTCTTTTGTATATATATCGTATTTAGTGTAGTTTTCTGCATGCATTTCTTATTATATTTCATATTGCATTAATTAGTTCATATAGTATAATTGCATTGTAATATATCTCACATAATTCGTGTAGATAGTTGCATATAGATTAGAATTCATGCACAATCACCAATGACCAATCCTTATTCTTTCACACTGAAAGCATTATTTGTAACTTGCCGAAGTTTGACCAAGTGACCATAGTTTAAATCATGCATCATATATTACAGTTTAGATTGCATTCATTTGTTATATATGTCATATAGAATTGCATTTAGTTAGAGCATGCATTCATTCATATCATATCATTGCATTTATTACTTTATGCCAAAAAAAATATCAAAATTCAAAAACATGTTTTTCTTTTTCATTCCTACTCTACATGTACATTGAGGACAATGTCCAAAATAAAGTGGGATGGGAATTTATATTCCAAAATACATAAAAATTGAAAAATTTCGAAAAATACAAAAAATATGTTTTAATTCTCATAAAATCAAAACTATAAAAATTTTCAAAATTCAAACCAAAACATGTTCTTTAATTTAGTAGTGTAGAATTGTATATACTTGTGCTTTTGTTCTCTTCTCACATAAATACAACACTACATTTGAGGCATTAGCAAGGGAAAATGAAGACCGCTTGGTATGATCGTTTTAATCTCTATTTCCCTTCCATTTCTTTTTCATTATATGAGGAGGATGGGCTTACATGTCAAGGAGGATGTGATGTATTTTGTTGTTGTGGTTTGTGTATCTATGTGTTGTTAGGTTATTGCATTTAGTTTATATGGTATATTAGCTGGTGCAGAATCATTTGGTAATAGTCAGTGTTATATAAAGTAGCTGTATCATGGCACAAGCCCGCATGTTAGAAAATTTTGCGAAACCGTCTCATCAGAAGCTTGATATGTATAGGCCCTAGTAGATGCTTTTTCTTAAGACTTTGCTTGTTAGAATACTTGTAAAACACCCTAGGATGTGTCATGCTAGTATCCTTTGGACCCATGGATTAAGGCTTGGGGGCTTACTAAGAGGACCTTTATGGTGGGATAACTCCGTCATCCTGATTCCAAGGTGATTCGAACTTGAAACCATGCATCCATCCATCATCCATGTTCTACCACATTTTTGTCATCAAAGGAAATGGGCACAAAAAGAAATCAATTTGAGCTCAATGAAATGTGCATGAAAGAAAGTTCAGGAAAATGCATCAAATGAAATGATAGTACAAAAATGTAACTCTGTTTCAATATAAGCCACCATCACTACATATGGGTGATTTTGAAAATAATTCAAAGAAAATTTGTGGTTGTTATCAAGCGTTGAAAGCCAAAAATCAAAAGAAATACAAGAAAAGAGGCTTAAATGTCAAATGTGCTTCAAGGGTAATTAAACAAAAGAAAAGAAACCCCCAAAGTAAACTTCAAATATTTTCCATTGGGATCTCCTTTTATCCATCGAGATCTTATTTTTGAGCATGGTAGAGGAGGGACTAATTCTTCTTCTTTGTTCAGCAAGAGGGGAAATCCCATCCTCCAAAGAGCTTAACACCATAGGGAGTCTGCCTGACAAACGCATTTAACGATTGAGAACAGAAGGTACTAGCTTGACACAAATTTGGAGGTGATTTATTGGTATCCTTCTAGGCTTAGTAGTTTGCAGAAATTGCATCTATAAAAGGGAGTGTGCCCTTGAATTGCTTCCCTTAGCAGAATCAATTTTAGCCAACTTGGGTAGAAGAGTGGCTATTCTTTGTAAATGGATCCATTGCACTTGATTTTGTGTGTAATGATTGAATTAATATGCATCATTTTGCCAGACCCACCTTGCCTGCAAGAGGCATCCTACCTCATGGTTGTCTTGTTGAGAGTTGAAGGCGGAGAGACCCGCTAATTGTCTCAACATGCTCCCGGCTATATATTATTAAAGCGGAGTTTAAATAAAGGTCTAGTTTTGTCACCTCTTTACTCGGACGAGTAAGGTTGATTGGGGATATTTGATGTGAACCGTTATTTGCGCACATTTAGTCCCCTAATTGAGCCTATTTTGCATACTATTATAACATTCTTTTGGCCATTTTATTAAATCAAAACCCTTCCTATTTGCTTCTATCGCATTCTATATTTTGTAGGAAAAAGAAGAGAATAAGGGGAATTCCTGTCTTTCACGCGTGATTCTAAGCTATTGTGATATTTGATAGATATTATATGAGGAGGAAGCAAGAACTAGAGAGATCAAGCCTACAAGAATAAAATGGAGAGTGAAGGAAATGGAAGATAGAAGAAGAAAACGAGAACTACAGACCAACCCGTGCGGATTCCTCTGGAATCCGGCGTCACCGATATAGAACTGACGTCTTCACGCCATAATCCGCCGTTTCCCTTCACCAATCCGCCGTCTTCATCAATCCGCTCAGTTCAGCCCCGCATTTTCGTCTTCTTCAAGCTTCAAAGAAAAGCCCTTCCTTCAGAAATACCTCCTCCCTGCTCCATTTAAAAGTGCAATTACTAGTTTAACCCTTAGTTAACCCTAATGCATCCACCTAATTTCTACTATAAATACCCCACTTGTAAATAATCCAAAGGGAAGTCTTTTTATCAAGTTTTATTAGAGATAATCAAGTTTTAGAGTAGAAAATCCTTCTTTAGATAGATTAGAGTAGATTAGAATAGATTACTCTTCAATCTTTCCACCAAATTACACATTAATCTCTCCTTAATTATTGTTCAAGCTTATTATTCAAGTTTATTATTGGGTAATTGAAGATTATTGGGTTATTATTGGGAGATTGACAGCCTTCCATCAATCATCAAGTTTCTTCTATTATTCTTTGCATTATTATTTGATTCAGCTCCTAAGTCGTATAATTTTACTTTTAATTTTTATTGTTCATTTTTCATTCTATTATCATGTTTATATTTTATTGCGATGATTTGGTACTATTAATGAAAATGTCATTTATAATGATGAAAGGGCCTTGTTTTAGATAGCGGTAATTAAGGGAAATCAACACGGGATTGATCTGCTTAACGAATATGTTCATGAATGATTAAAATTCGTCGGCTTGTCAGGATGCCAATTTACGCATACGTTACGCTTCATGAAATGCTGCTTTGCGAATCTCGTATTTACAACTATCTCTTATCTACTCAACTTGACTTGTAAGATATAAACCAACTCGAGTCTTGTTAGACCATGCATAGAAGTTGAATAGGAGGAAAGTAAGTCGACTTGTAGGTGTTGTACAATCTAATCGATTCGACTCTGGGACCCAACTCTTCCTATGAACCGTAAGACATAAACCAACTCGGTTCCTCCACAACATTAATTGCTTGCA